>NW_026726857.1:0-56833 GCF_029784015.1 Lycium ferocissimum
TAAGACGATGTCTCCGTTATCGGGCCTCCTTTGAAAGTCTTTCTCGTACGCTTCATGTGCAGTTTGATCCGGAAATTTGAAAGGAATATGTATGAAATTGGAGTCTGAGGGTTCGCTCGGCTCCGTATGTGGGGCCGGGTGCCCATCACACCCTGATCAAGATTAGGGTGTGACAGCAGCCTTGTCGGCTAGCGTGTATATATATATAAATGTATGGTCATGCATATGTTTTCCATTGTATTAGGCCTTTTCTACGTGCAGGTGTCTTTTTATATTACAGTGAGTTCACATTTCAAGCCAGGATAGTTGAACTGAGATTATGTCAGTATACGCTAGGTGGTACTCGGTCGATAGGGTTGAGTGCTCGTCATGCCCCTCATCGGGGTATGCCAAAGTGGCATCAGAGCAGGTCAGTCCTGGGGATGTCTATTAGCCGTGTCTAGCAGAATCTTGTTTATGGGTATGAAGCGTGCCATACTTATAAATTGAAGGCTACAGGTTATTTAGGAATGTATCCTTTCTTCATAATCTAGATCGTGCGATAGAGCCGAAATGTAGGAAAGTTCGTTCCTAATCCTATTTTCCCATTTGAATTACAGTAATGTCGATGAAGAGAAAAGCCTCAGTTAGTAGAAGTGTGGGGAGAGCCCCGAGGGTGGATATTAGACCAGTGCCACCAGCCGACGCAGGTTAGAGGGTAATAGAAGAAAGGAGGAGAAGTATAAATTACACGATTGAGACAGACCCCTCAGAGATCATGACTTCCATTGAGGAGGATCCGTCTGAGGGCTCATATAAGACACCTGTCCAAGCAGCTTCGGTTATGACCTCACCACAGATCTTAGTTTCTCATTTGATGCCTGTTGAGCAGGATGTGAGAGGAGCAGAGTAAGGGTTGACATATCCTGTTTCCCCTTAGGTTCAGCATTATGTTAGGGCCGCTACGGACGTTAGCGTTACGGAGTTAGCAGATAGTCCTTAGTCTTAGGAGTCTATTAATTAGGGATCTCCAGTATATATTATGAGATATGCACAAGAGGAAGAGGATTGTCAGGCCAAGAGAAGGAGAGTAGTCGATGAAGATAGGAGGTTCCGCTTCGAAGCTTATCTGATCAAAGCTCTCATGTGCAGGACCAGGGCAGGTTGCTTACACGTGTACTAACCCCCCTAATGAAATTGCTTGTGTTTACACCTAGAGTGCCATTATTTACTCGACATATAAAGGTTGTAGGAATTTGATGTTGAAGGGGGATCAAAACAAAAGTGACGAAATCATGACACCGTTTAGATGTCACTAACGAAGGCAATATAATGTACTATTCCATCCCTCTCCCTCTAGTGATATCGGATCGAGGTACCCTAGGTTTACTTTATGCAGAATACCCGAGCGAAAGGAAATCAGAAGTAGGGCTTAGTTACTTGCGGTAGGATATGTGGCAGACATATGTGAGTAAGGGCTTATCGAAGAAGGTAGCATGGACGAAAGAATAGTGTGCTATTCGAAGCACGTATTAGAAATTATGATTGATCATAATGCAAGTCAAGTGTAGAGTTTAGGACACCACTAGGAAGTAAGGATGAACCGCCAAAAGAAGGAATTAGTGATGCTAAGAATATCTCAGGAAAGTTTCAAGAACGATTGTGAGACAAAGTGTTAATGGATAAACTAATAGCAATCGAGTCGAATGAATACAAAATAGTAAGGGCACCTGGAGGCTAAAGTGTGATGGTGATCGATGATCATAGCTAGAAATGAGTTAGGTTGGCAAGTGGACCATGCAGAGCATATGAGTTCTGTTTACATTGCTCGAATGACTATGTGAGCTAAATTTAGCTTAGAACAAGCTACGATAGATAGAGAAGCGAGCCATTAAAGGTGATAAGCACCGCGGGGGAATGATCATCTCCGGAAGAAGGGAAAAGGACGCTAATGCCAGAAAAGTAAGTTGAGTTAGAGCTAACATCAAAATATTGATATAAGGGATTCACCATGATTAGACGATGACTTAAGGATAATGAGACGAACTATTGGACATGGGAAAGGATATTGATAAGCGACAAAAGGAAAGTCCTTGTAAATCAATCGTGACGGACAATCTTATGAGCACGCATTGTGAAGCAAAATTATCTTTAGCACAGCCAAATAAAGTGTGTATGCATGTTTAGGTCTCGCTAAACACCCGAGGGATGTCGGAGCCACCCTAGTGTGAAATGTGTACCCTAATGAGTAATTGGCTCTCCTAGAAGAAAGAGATTGAAAGTAACAAAATGGCTCGAGAAAAGCAAGTAGGGGCTGAAAGGCGACGGTGACCTTGCAAGTAAGGAGAATGAGCAATGTGTGTTTAGTGAACTGGATTTCAGCTCGATAGGCCACAAGAAGGTTAGGATAGTACGAAAAAGTTCAGGACACCATAAAGCGGAAAGAAAGAGGATGTATAGGTGTGAACGACAGGATTGCGATAGAGGAGAATGGAAGAGAAACAAGAGTTGGGCATTTGTGTACTCAATGGGCTAAGGACATAAAGGTAAGGATAGTTTAGCACTAATAAGCAAGGTAAACGAACCCCAAGTTGGTAGTAGGCTTAGAAAGACGTAGCTTTAAACGAGGAGTTGTGGACGTGTTGAAGGAAGGTAAAGACATCATAAGTGCAGATGAGCGCGCCTCAATGTCTAGGTTAATCATCAGTTCATAAGGATATGCTCGGCCCTAGAGCTAGCCAGTAAGAGGAAAGGTAAATCCAAGACGGATGATTTCAAGACTGCTAAAACAAGAGATACCATGTGGTCAGATCAAGACAAGAGGAGGTTAAGTGAGTTGTTCCAGAAACAACAAGACGAGCCATGAGAAGGAGAAATTTTAATTTTACTATTGTAAAAAGTATGAGCCGGAATGTAGAAAGATGAAACAACATGGAGATTCCATAACATAGATCCTAAGTACATAGGTATTAAACTCAATTGGTAGGAATGGTGGTGAGATGATAAGTTAGCCCTCCTATAGAAGGAATGATGCAAGAAAGGAGCCTAGTGAAGTAAATCAATCTATAGAAAGGGGGCAACAACGATACAAACACATGTAAATGAGGCGCGAGTCGGAACAAGTTAGGGGATTACATAGTCTTAAATAAGGGGAAGCAGGAAAACCCGAATCGCTGAGGCAAGCTGCGTACCAGATCTAGAGGACATTGTGAATTGTAATTGACACCTGTAGTTTTATGTCAAACAAGAGATATCACGCAGATGATGCATAATGGGTAGAAATAAAAAATGATATCATACAATGAAGGAGACGTTATCCGTAATTGAGTAAGGCGGAATAAAGTTTTGAAGCTAGTGCAATGCAACAAAGGGATACAGTGACAGGAGACCATAGGTCCAAACTCGAAGGGACCAACACTGAAGATGGTTATAAAGGAAAAACATGTGAAGAAAACTCATAAGAAAGAGACATCCTATAAGACCTTAAGTCGATGACAGCATATTGCAGCCAGGAACCTAGATACAGATGAAGTACTACTGAGGGGCAAGGAGAAGCAGCTACAAAAAGTAGTACACAACTCAGTTGCCTCTAAGTCTCATGACATGTTCATAGCATTAGTGGCCAGGAAAGCTTCTCAACTGGTAATTGAGTAAAGATATTAGTCGCTAATGTCATACTTCGACCCTGATTCCTATGAATAATATTTCTTTTCCACAACACCAAGAATAGAATGAGAAGAAAAAGGAAATTTCCAAGAACAGAATACTCACAGAGCCTGGGAGGAACAACTAGCTATGATTAAAAGAGAGCCAATGGCAAAAGATGAAGATGACATTTAGAGTATGAGGGTCCGAAGGTCCGTCCTTGCTAGTCCGAGATAGTGGAACAACAACCGATGTATGCTATTAAGGGCTAAACCACGAAGATCAGGCAGATAACCATGAATACAGGGATTGATGTCTACGGATAGCCAATACATAACCAGTTGTACGTGTGTATTGTTGAATTATATTATGACACGTTAGTTTCTATTAATGATAGCCCCCCATACACCCCCTTATATTCGAGGAGAAATGTTCTTAAGGGGGAAAGGATATTATACCTCGCACCAAATATTACATTTCGCACCATTCGCGCGATTCATCTATTTCAAGTCAGTTGGAGTAAGTTTGAGGAAAAGATCTTCCCTTGAGAATTATAAGTAAAGTTGATCCAGGAGAAATTGAAGACAGCTCAAAGTCGTCAGAAATCCTATACAGACGTACGACGGCGTGGCCTAGAATTTCCATTTAGCGATGGGGTATTCTTGAAAATATCGTCTATGAAGGGTGTTATGAGATTTGGTAAGAAGGAAGAACTCAGTCCGAGATTCATTAGCCCATATAAGATTCTTTGAAAAGTCGGTCAAGTAGCGTACGAACTGCGACTTCCGTCAAAATTAAAAACAGGTCATCCCGTCTTTCATATGTCTATGTTAAGGAAATGCGTTGGAGATCCTCCAAGGATTGTACCATTAAATGATATGCAAGTCACGGATATTCAAACTTACGAAGAAGAGTCAATTTCCATCCTTGACAAGCAAGGCCGCAGACTTTGAACTAAAGATGTGGCTTTCATAAAGTTTTTATGGAAAAGTAAGAGCAGGGAAGAGATGACATGTGAAGCCGAAGAGGAAATGAAGTCCAAATACCCTCACTTGTTCTCTGCTAAAGGTATCTAATTGCCGAATGTCCCTCAATTTCCCTCAATAAAGTAAACTTATACATTTATGCTAAGACCAAATGTAACTTTTATTCTATTAATGAGACATCGACATGATTATATAGGAGTTGTATTTTTTTCCCTCAAATTTAGACGTGGAAAGGATACGTATGTGTTTAAATATGATCCTTGAGTGTAAATATGCCAATGATTTACGAGCAGAAACAGGTGAAATAGGAATTATGGAAACGGAAAGAGTATCGGTTATAAGGATAATGATGCCTAAAGTCTAAAAAGAATAAGATACAAAACGCAAGATTTTGCCAAGCATAGTTATTGTTTGAATGTTTAAAAAGGGACATGATTGGTTAGGAAAGGTGAAAGAGTGAGTATGTCGCTCAATGAGTTAGATATTTACGAGGGCCTCTTTAGTGTATAGAGTATATTGGCAAGAGCGTTATAAAGAAATATGAGATTAATGTATCCGCATGTGTTATCACTCCCAGAAGAGGTTCAGACCAAGACATCACAGCCTTCAGGTACATATATTTTGTTAGCTACTGACATTGGTTGTTTCACTATTGTTGTTACTAATTGTTGTAGCCCTGTGTGGTATTGTATTATTGGTTTGCTACGTGACAGGTTGGTAGTATTACAATTATAGAGGGAGTTCTGCCAAAATATCCATAAGATCTCTGAGAGTTTTAGCTTAACATTTGAGGACGAATATTTTGAAAGGGGGAAGAATGTTACACATCGAAAATTTTCGCGTCATTTGCGTCGTAAGTAAAGTAACTTAAGTCAGAGAGGTTATGGAACTAAACTCTTATAAGGTTAATAAAGACCTTTAACAAGTTTAAGAGAGTATCTAAGGGTTCCGGGATCAAGCGAAATGAAGGAATTAAGTTTGTTGAAATTTTGGAAAAATTTGGCAGAATTCCGAACAGAATTTTTGGTACAAATAGAGAGAGGTGTATCTCCTATAATATGAGGAGTTATGGACGCATAACCTATGTAAATTAAAGTTCATTGAGTCTAGTTTCCAGCGCAACAAACTGTCCGTCGATAGGACATCGGAGTAGGAAGTTATGAGCATTTCAAGAAAGACTACTAGAGGCTTGCAAACCTCCGCGATCGCGAGCCAAAGGCCTCTCGATCGTGAAGGCCAATTGGTGAGCCGGTGGAAACCGACCTCCTACGCTATAAATAGTTCCCTCCACCTATTTACACCCCAATCTTACACCCTTAGAGGTCTAGAAACGTCAGGTACACCTCTCCCAACATTCCTTATCATTAAAAAACAAGAAATCATAAGGAGGTTATAAAATCTAGGCTCGAGAAGCTCATGGAAACATCATATTATCATGATTATTGTGAAGCAAGGTGAAAGATAGCGGGATCTTAGGTTTGAAGCCATCAAGGATCAATTGGAAGTTAATAAGGTAAGATCCCCTCATTATTTTCATAGAATCATGTTGATTTGGGATTATATTCGTTAAATTATGATATACTTAGTTGAATTGAGCTAAGGACGGAATAATTCTATATAGATGTTTTTGACTGGATGAATTAGTGGTTGAATTGAATTTGATGTTGTTGATATCGGGTTGGTTATTGTTGTTGTAAACTTGGGACGTAGTAGATATAGAGGAAATGTTGCCCGAATTCTCGTAACCTGAATCATCCTTCGATATACAACTTATCTAAGTTGATGTATGAACATGATGGAATATGATTAAGGATATATCTTTCAAATATAGGTTCGAGTTAAGGGCGAGCATCGGAATAAGGGATTCTTTCGAGTGGCGGCTTGACAAATAAGGTATATAAGGTGTTCGTTTCTTTTCTCCATTGGCATGAATCCAACTAGAAATTGATCATGAACGTTCCATAACAAATTTACTCTATTCTAATGTCGTATGTTCCATTTATAATGTCCTAGCTATTTAGCAGATTCTTGTCTTGATTGTTTGACCTCATAGAAGGGTTCTTGACGTTGATTCGGAGGTCATCGACCTTACGTTTCTCCGAAAGGCCATGCGTTACTTTTATGAGGCCTTCATGCATTTTATATATATGTATGTATATATATATATATATATATATATATATATATATATATATATATATATATATATATATATATATATATATATATATATATAATTTTACTACACCGAGCCGCACTATAGTCGGCCGGGTACGACACCTATTGTACAACCACTGATCAGTTGGGTACGTTTCACACCGAGTACCACTGTGGCTGGGTACATTTCATATCGAGTCCCATTGTGGCTGGGTACGTTACATACCGAGTCCTGAAAAGGCCGTGTACGTTATGATGATGATGCTATATATATATATATATATATATATCTGTCCTCTGAGTTTCATGTTACTTCCATCCACCTACACTTGTATCTTGATTTTGTTGTTGTATTCTTGCCTTACATACTCAGTACTTTTATCCGTACTGATGTCCCATCCTGCGAGATACTACATTTCATCTTTGCAGGTCCTGACAGACAGAGCGGAGGACCTCTTCAGTAGGACTATCAGTTTCAGCGGGTCGTCGGGCTTGCTCTTTTGGTATATGCTATGTTCACATGATATGTATATGTATCTTTTGGGTCTGACGGGGTCATGTCCCATCTAGTATGTCATGTATATGTACTCCTAGAGGCTCATAGACAGTATGATGTATGTAGATATCATGTGCAGCCTTGTCGGCTAGCGTGTATGTATATACTAATAAATGTTTGGTCATGCATATGTTTTCCGTTGTATTGGGACTTTTCTGCGTGCAGGTGTCTTTCTATATTACAGCGAGCTCACATTTCAAGCTAGGATAGTTAAATTGAGATTATGTCAGTATATGCCAGGTGGTACTTGATCGATAGGGCCGGGTGCCCATCATGCCTCTCGTCGGGGTGGGACACCACATAATCCCCCTTGGTGGGCGAACCCTTCCCTTATTCAACTCATAAATCAAGAAATGTAACAATCATAATAATAATCTACTAAGCAGCCTAAATATGATATCATAACATAAGCGGAAATAAGTCTACAACCATCCTAAGGAATATAGTTTGTAGTAGTACAAGAGCTACTAATAAATACATAAGTCTGAAATGGTCAACAAGTCATAAATGTAAATATTGTCCCGGAATATCAAGAAAGACAAGTAAGATAGGGTTAGTCTCCAGGCCGCGGAATCCATCAATGCTCACTCTGGAAACTCTGGAGATAAGCCTCGGGATCACTCACAAGGACTACAGGTGGAACCTTTCACAAACTCTACACCGCGAAAAGAAGTGTAGCAAGGTAGCATCAGTACAACAACAAATACTGAGTAGGCATCATAGGCCGAAAACAGTTAATTCACATAGATAAGATGAAAGCAATAGAAAGATAGACACGCGAGCAATCAAGTAAGACTCCTAACAAACTATTTCATATCAGAAGCAACTCTAATAATACCAATGGCATAACAATATCAAGGGAGGAATAAATGAGGAAATGAATGCATATGCAATGCAAAGTAATGAGATGATATGCAATGGCCATCTTTCTGTCCACATACACGCATGCTATGGACGGGAATCCTCCACGTCTCGATAGTCATGACCCATGGAGGACCCGCGAAGTTCATGTATCAGTCACTCCACACACAGCCCAGAGATGACCTCCATATCAATATATCCATATGATATTTCTTCTCATAACAACCTCGGATGTTTCCTTTCTCACTTATCATCATCAGCATCAATTTGCTATCCATAACAATAAATCATGCAAGTTAGAATGAATTCCATGCAGGACATCAATATCAAATGTAAATCACAATCAAGATCTCATTTGTGCCTTTCCACATATGCTAGTCAAAATTCACAATCTAGATCGTTATTTTTTCCCATTTTGATGATAAGTAACAAGATAAGTGAGATATAAATATTCCGCATAACACAAATTGGTAAAAGAGGCCACAAGCCCAACACATTAATCAGGGACACAATCCAAATCATAATAACCAAGGCGACAAGCCCACATAGTGTTAACAACAAGGCCAACCTAAGAATATCCATCCCAACTTCATACCCAAAGGCTTAACATGATCTCTCCAACAATAATTAACTCCTACATATGCTTCACTAACTGAAGTCTAACAAGAGAGTAGTAAGTTATAACCTACCTCGCTGCCAAACTGGTGCCACGAACCGACAAATAGGATCCTTGCCCTTCCAAAGAGCCTTCGAATACTCAAAGTCTAGTTATTATCAAATTCTAAATTAAAAATGAAGATGAACAATAGCCAACTTGCTAAAAGTTCGTTCTAAGTGGAAATCGCTCTTTAAGGATAGGGGAAATCAGGCCCACAAGGACAAACAGGGATTTCAAAGGTGGAATTGGTAACCCAACACTATAGATGTTCAATACTATCGCCCAATTCCTAATTTAGCCCATGTATTGCTCGATTTCATCACTCAAAGCAAAAACCCCAATTTAGGCATAAACCCTAGCTTTCCATATTTCAATTTCTCAACTAGAATCGAAGATTCAAGCCTATTGATTAATTCATGAAATTCCATGCTTAGATTAGTCAAATCCATCAATTAATCTCATATTGGAAGACTAAAATTCAAATAATAAAGTAAAGGTCAAAAATCATCTTCTTCCTTTAGTTTTCTAGAATTCCACCATTGATTCAAGCTCAGGAAAGGTAAATAATGAAAATCTAGGTTAGAAATACTTACCCCAAGAAGATCCACCTAGAACCTCTTCAAATGGACTTAGAGACACTTAGGAGAAATATTTTTGGGAATGGGAAATGAAGGGTTTAACTTAGCATTAAATAACATTCTGATTCAGTGTTTTCCGCAGCAGCGAAAATGGTCCGCTACAGCAGATCTACTCCCGCGATACTCTCCCCGCTATAGCGAATCCGCTCCAGCGGGCAGAACCCACTGGAGTGGATTCCCAAAAATCCCACTAGCTTACGCCAGCAGACCAGGCCTCGCCGAGGCAAGTCCGTTGTGGCGCACGATTCCTCGCCCCAACGAGACATCAGACACCAACAATTTGCTGGTTTTCACTAACTTCTTCCCAAAACCCGACAATCACCCAAGACCTCCTAGATGCAAACCAAACATGTAAACATACATAAAAAAAACACCACAGACTCACTCGTGGTCTCAAAAATCCCAATGGAGGTCTATTTGACCGAGTAAACCCCAAATGGCCAAAAACCAACTTTCCAACCAACAACTCAAAAAGCTTCTGAGCACCTCGAGAACCGAACTAAACATCCCACCAAGTCATAATAGACCCATCGGACCTCACGAAATTGACAAATTTCTAAAAAAGTTTCATTTTCCTAAAAGTCAACTTTGGGTCAAACATTTTTCACTTTAAGGCTCTAACTTACATAAATCTCAATAGAACTCGCCTGATGACCTCGAAAACCATGCCACCTATTTTCGCAAGTTAATTCAGCCATGACCCAAATAAGAGGGCCATGACGGGCACCTGAGCCCTACGTACAGAGTACCGCTAATCAGCTTTCATATCATAATCATAAATAAGGGTGGACCTCGAGGGTCATCAGGTGGAAATTTTCTAGATCATAAGATATGCTAAAATGGGATGAGCCCGAATAGGACATACTATATAACTATCTTTGGACAAAACTGTACAAGCCGACAAGGCCATCATAGATTACTATCCAAAAAAAATATAGGCCGAGGGGGCCATACAATGTCAGACTATGCCAAAACTGTCTACAAGCCTCTAATAGAGTACATGTCATAACAAGGTCGGGACAGGGCCTCGCTACCCGTATGTACATAAAAATATAACGTACCAAAACACAACAACAACTTTGGGACAATGGGAGTGCTCCAATATCAGCTGAATAACAACCTGCGAGGGCGATCGTCAACTTGTGTACCTAAACCTGAGGGCATGAAACACAGCGCCCCTAGAAAAGAGACATAAATACAGACAAAGTACTGAGTATGTAAGGCATGAAAATAATATGAAGGAGACATAAAAGTACAAAGGGAAAAAGAAATGAAACTTGTATGTACGATCCGCCTACGAGGGCCAATGATATGCATAAGTATTGTATATATATATATATATATATATGTGTGTGTGTGTGTGTGTGTGTGTGTGTGTGTGTGTGTAACGCCTGTCAAGCCTCTGTGGGCATCATCATCGTGTGACCAACTAATTAGGTAGTAGTGCGTATATAAGGTCGTAACGTTCCCATACCCATATAGATAATATATAATATACGCATATATAAAACTTGTGGGGTCATAGTCTATATATATATATATATAAAGCAATGCATGAATATAATAAGAGCACATCCTGAATCTGTCGGAGTGATGTAAGGTCGTTACACCTCCGAACATCGTTATGAGATAGCATTTTCATCAACATGTGATTTTATGAAGCATATGAAATCTAGAGAAAGACTTGCTAGGAACCAATATAGAACATCTCTAACTGCTAAGAATGGATTCATTTTGGAGTAGTGTTACGTTTACGATTCGTTCATAAGGATCATGCCAAAATAAGGAAAGTTAGTCTTAACATACCTCAAGTCGCCAACACAATCCCCAATGAATTGTCAGACTCGTATTCAAATATACTTAGTCACTACAGCACACCGAACAACCAACAACACAACAAATACCTTATATAAGTCTCTTTAATTTCAAATGACTACTCACCCGAAGATTTACATCAAAATAGCCCAATATACGCTTTGTATACGACACTTATACACTTTCTTCTTCCAATTATCCCAAGTATAACATGTTCAATACAATCTCACCACCGAATACTATTCTGACAACAAGGTTTTAGCTAAAAAACACATTAACAACATGACTCAAGTTAGATTACATCTCAACATAAACTCAAGTTCATATTTGAACCTTTTCTCCAACTCCTTTCCCTCTAAACCTAGCATAACCATCACATAGACTCATAAATATGGAAATAGATGGAATCTGATAAGCTCAAGTACATTCGTATTTTGATGATTGTCAAACTGATTCACAACCAAATAGAAACCTGGTCTGTGATCCGCTCTCTGTGCATCTTGCACGGTAAGCAGAGACAGTTGTAAAGCCTAGCTACTCACTTCACACCAGCGTAGCAGTTGAGCTAGCCTATGCTTTAGGTCAACTATTAAATGAGTGGTCACTATCAAACCCACATGCTTCCCACTATATATACAACATGTTGCAACATATTGTGTAACACTTGGAAAACCTTAAAATCATCCAAAAGGTGCAGCCATCACAAGACTCTCCAAGTGTTCAACAACACAAATTGAAGGACACGTTTTCGACACTGATGATGCTTTATTCTATTAGTTTGTTTTAAGCTTTGTTTCATGTGCTTAAATTGTAAACCTACTCTTCTCTTTGAAGGAAGCTGTTTGTAGGTACATCAAAAGTCTTAAAGGGTGCTTGTTTGAAGTGTGTTTCCATAAGCTGTTGAGCGGTACACTAGGCTAGGATTAGTCTAAGTGTATTAGTGTCCTTAGCTAGAGTGAGCTAAGTGGAGTTTTTTGCAATCAGAGTATTGCATTGGTTGAGGGACTACGGTAGTTAGTTCCTAGGTTACATAAGCATTATTTTAAGGGTGAGGGATTATGGGAGTTAGTTCCTAGCTTACGATAGAGTTGTAACCTGAAGTTGCTCGGTGTAGTAGAGTTGAAATCCTACTGGGGTAGGTCGTGATTTTTAATCCCTTGAGCAAGGAGTTTTCCATAGTAAGTACCTTGCCTTCTTTAATTACTGCATTATCTGAGAGAACAGGTAGACAACCAGGTCTCTCCATATAATGTTACACCCCGTAGTTAAGTACGTGAAAATTCGTAGGTGTTGGTTGTTTTATGTATGGATATTAGAGTTACCTCTAAGGATATATGAGATTAGATGCACTTATCTTACGTTTATGAGGGTTTAAGTTAATATAATAAGCTATGGAAGGATTGAAGGGCAAGTGAATCAAGAAAATTAAATTTGTTGGAATTTTGAAGAAAATATGAGGGGCAATTTTGGCCCATCTTGGAGGAAAATATCTTTTAGTATATGAGGAGTTTTGAGGTAAAGAAAAAGCCTAAAATAAATTTCATCGAGTATAGTTTCCAACGCAATAAATCACGCGTTGATACAACATCGGAGTAGAGAATTATGGACGTTACAAGTTAGACGGGCAGAGCAGGGCATGCTGCTACAGAGCCACCGATTTTAGCACACTATATAAAGGGCAAAAACCCCATTTTTTTTCTTCACAAAAATTTCCCAAATACTCTAGAAAGCTCATCAAACATATGAGAGCCTATATATCATATAAAAGTGAGGATTTTGAGTAATTTCAAGTTACGGAGTATTAATCGAGGTCTGGACAACGTGTAGTCGCGATTATAATTTTGTTTTGTGTTGGAGTTGGCTTGGAAGCAAAGTAAATCTTGAAGATCTTTCTATTCTAGCAAGGATAAGGTATGAATTTCTCTTTCTTAATATCGATTTAGGAATATTTACGAGAATAAGGGTTATGGATTGTTGTGTTGGCGTTGTTGAGCATGGATTGAGAATTGAAGATAGTTTGAATGTAATTGTACATGTATATCTTATAGAATCTTGATAATATTGTGTTGATGTTGTTGGTATTGTTTGGGAGTTGTTTTGGTATTTGGAGGAAGTAGATAATATAAGGGAGATCTTTGCCCAAATTTTCGTAACCTAAATTAGTCTTCAATAATTAGTGCTTATAAGTTGATGGAAATATGATGAAAGTATGATTAAAGATTTATTTCTCGATATATAGGTTCGGGTGAAGGGCAAACACCGAAGTAATGGATCCTTTAAGTGGTGGCTTGACGGATAAGGTATGTAAGGTGTTCGTTTCTCTCTCTTTCCTTGGCACAAATCCAACTAGAGTATGAATATGAGCGTTCCATAATAAAATCACTCCATTCCTATGTCATGTAGCTCAACTCTTAATGTCTTAGTTATTTGATTGATTCTTTGTATATTATTATGTTCATCATCGATAAGTTATTTCTTTGGATTCGACACGAATTCCATAATATAAATCGGAGGTTACCGACCTTACGTCACTCCGATAAAGTTGTAGCTTTCATATGAGCTCTCATGCATGCTATTTACATTATTTATATGTATATATTATATTTATGGATCGGGCCGTACGTTCCTCGGCACTAACATATCATATTTATGGATCGGGTTGTACGTTCCTCGGCACTAACATATTATATTTATGGATCGGGCCGTACGTTCCTCGGCACTAACGTATATGGATCGGCGATAACATATGGATCGAGCCGCACTAACACTAATACTTATATGATATACATATATACATATGTGCTTACTTATATATGATTTTTAAGATTCATGCATAGCATATTGTATGTTCTCAGGCCGATAGGTTACCTTTACTCTATTTATATTTTCGTCCCACTTATGTTATTGCTTCCAGCCTTACATACTCAGTACTTTTATCTGTACTAACATCCCATTGCATGGGACGCTGCATTTCGTCTTTGCGGGCTCGACGGGGTTATTGGGAGCGACGGCAAAGAGGGATTTTCTAGCTCAGCGGTGTCAGCAAGTGTCACTACTCCGGACTTGCTATCTTTTGGTACTCTTCTTCTAATGTAATATATGTTCATATGTACACTCTTAGAGGCTCATAGACATAGTGGGGTATGTAAGCATGGTATATGTTCATGTTGGCATTGTTTCGAGCTGTGATACCTTACTGTTAGCCTTGCTGGCTTTGTGATATACGTTATGTTATGGCGACTTTGTCGGTCCGCATATGTACATATGTGTTGAATGATCGGATATTTCTATGTTGGGCCTTTTCTGCGTACAGGTGTTCTTTGAGTTATGGTATGTGATGTTCAGAGTAACTATTAAGTCAGGTGGTTTTCAGCCTACTAGTCGGAGCCCGTCATACTCCTCGTTGGGGATATGACAAATTGGTATCAGAGAAGTTCAGTCCTAGGAATGTCTTTGAGCCGTGTCTAGTTGAGGCTTGGTTATCGGTATGCCGTGCACCATATCTATAGCCAGGAGGCTATAGGGCATTTAGGAAAATACTTTTCTTTATGATCTAGATCGTGTGATAGAGCCAAGTTAAGAATGCAACTATCTAATTTTTCCGTGTTTAATTTTCAACGATGCCTCCGAGGAAGAAGAAAGTCAGTAGAATACTGGGTACTATTGGGGAAGGCCCGAGCCGAGTATCCCCAGTCGAGTTAGGGCATGGTGAGGCTCAGAGCGCCATCCCCTCGCATGCTACCTCTACCCCATCAGTTGCGGAAGAGGATGATAGAGCTCCAGTCCCTCCGGCTCCTCAGCCTCCAGCTTCTCCCCCCGCTGCTACAGAACAAGACTTGTGAGATGCAGTGCAGTTATTGACTAGATTTGTGGCTACTCAAACTCAGTGGTAGGCTGGCCTTCCGGATAGGGCTGTTAGTTCCCGCGTACGTGACTTTCTTACTTTGGACCCTCCGATTTTCACGGGGACAAACCCGAAGGATGATCCTCAGAACTTTGTAGATCGAATGGGCCACGCTTTGAGGGTAATGCATGCTTCTGATACAGAACCAGTGGAGCTAGCTTCTTATAGACTGTGGGATGTGGCCGCAATATGGTATGAATCCTAGCAGAAGTCGAGAGGGCAAAATGCACCTCCAGCAGTATGGTCTGAATTCACCAGGGCCTTTATAGATCATTATCTGCCCGCTGAGGTTCGTCGGGCTAGGGTTGATGAGTTTCTATTACTTCGTCAGAACAATATGAGCGTCCGGGAATATAGTTTGAAGTTTAACTCCTTGGCTAGATATGCTCCGACAATGGTAGCTGACATGGAAGATAGGGTACACCGTTTCGTGACTGGACTTGGGCCTCACTTGATTAAGAATTGTATGACGGCTTCATTACAGGGTGGCATGGATATTGCTCGTATCCAGGCTTATGCTCAAAATTTGGAGGACCTTGAACGCCAACAGCGGACTGAGCAAGACCTGAATAGAGGCCGTAATAAGCGGGCCAGATCCGCAGGTTATTCAGGTGCTTATTAGGAAGGTTATAGGCCCTATTCTTATAGAAGATCAGCCCCTTCAGCAGTTAGTGCACCTTCCCAGTTCCAGAGGCAGCATTACGATCGACCCACTTATTCGGGATCGAGCCTAAAGCTCGAGAGCGTCATTTCCTTCTTACAGGGAAGAATCGAGCCAGGCGAGGCCCCCACTGCCCCGTTGTGATCAGTGCGGTAAGGGCCACTTTGGCCAGTGCCGCCAGGGTATGGGGGTGTGTTATTCTTGTGGGCAGCCTGGCCATGTTATGCGGGACTGTCCGACTCGTGGCGGAGGCGGTCCGGCACAGCCGACAGGTTCGATCGCAGGCTCTTCATCTTCTGTTCGCCCTCCTGGGCAAGGTTCTTCAGTTCCAGCCGGTAGAGGTAGGGGAAGAGGTCAGGTGTCAGGTTCCGGCGGTAGTCAAAACCGTATTTATGCACCTACAGGGTGGCAGGATCTTGAGTCGTCCCCAATTGTTGTGACAAGTATTTTATCCATCTGTTCTTATGATGTCTATGCGTTGATTGATCCGGGTTCCACACTATCTTATATCACTCCTTATATTGCTGATAAGTTTGGCATTAAGCCCGAATCTTTGTCCAAGCCTTTCTTAGTTTCTACTCCGGTCGGAGAACCTGTTGTTGCGAGACGAATTTATCGTAGGTGTGTGGTTACGATATGTGGTCGTGAAACTGTTGATGATTTAGTGGAGTTAGAAATGGTGGACTTTGACGCTATCATGGGTATGGATTGGCTAGTCTCTTGCTATGCCAATGTGGAATGTTGGTCGAAAACTGTGAAATTTCAGTTTTTGGGTGAACCAATTCTTAAATGGATGGGCCATACCGCAGGACCAAAGAGTAGGTTTATTTCCTACCTTAAGGCGCGAAAAATGATTTTCAAAGGTTATATTTATCATTTGGTTCGAGTTAGGAGCACTGAAGCCGAACCACCAACCTTGCAATCCGTTCCTGTAGTTAATGAATTTCAGGATGTATTCCTCGATGAATTACCAGGTCTCCCTCCCGAAAGGGAAATTGAATTTGTTATTGACGTGTATCCGGACAATCAACCCATTTCTATTCCCCCTTATCGTATGTCCCCTGCTGAGTTGCAGGAATTAAAGGTGCAATTGCAGGACTTGCTGGATTAGGGCTTCATTACACCCAACACGTCTCGTGGGGAGCACCGGTATTATTTGTGCGCAAGAAGGATGGCTCACTAAGAATGTGCATTGACTATTGACAATTGAATAAGGTGACTATTAAGAACAAATATCCGTTGCCTAGAATTAATGATTTGTTTGACCAGCTACAGGGCACCAAATGCTTCTCGAAGATTGACTTAAGGTCAGAGTATCATCAATTACGTGTAAAAGGGGAAGACATTCCGAAGACAACTTTCCAAACGAGATATGGCCATTTTGAAATCTTAGTTATGTCTTTCGGATTGACAAATGCTCCTGCGGCGTTTATGGCGCTAATGAACACCGTATTCAGAGCCTTCTTGGATGTTTTTGTTATTATATTCATTGACGATATCTTGGTATATTCTCGTTTAGAAATGGAACATGCTGATCATCTTCGAAAGGTGTTGCAAACATTGCGAGATCAAAAGTTGTATGAGAAATTTTACAAATGTGAATTCTGGCTGACTTCAGTGGCTTTTCTAGGCCATATTGTGTTTGATGAAGGTATTAAAGTTGATGATCGTAAGATCGAGGTCGTTAAGGATTGGCCCCACCAATAACATTTCGAAATTTGAAGTTTCTTGGCCTTGCGGGGTATTATCAGAGATTTGTGGAAGGATTTTCTTCTATAGAAGCACCCCTTACAAAATTAACTCAGAAAGGGGCCAAGTTTCAATGGTCAGAAGCGTGTGAGCGAAGTTTCCAGAGATTGAAAGATAAGTTGACATCCGCTCCGGTTCTTACCCTTCCAGAAGGCACCGAGGGTTATACGATATACTGTGATGCGTCATGCACAGGCCAGGGGTGTGCACTGATGCAGAACGGTAAAGTGATCGCTTATGCTTTATGACAGTTATGGAAACACGAGCAAAACTATGCAACCCACGATCTGGAATTGGCCGCGGTGATTCACGCTTTGAAGATATGACGGCATTACTTATATGGAGTCCATGTTGATATCTATACAGACCATAAAAGTTTTCAATATATCTTCAAGCAAAAGGAATTGAATTTGAGGCAACGAAGATGGCTCGAATTGCTAAAGGATTACGATGCTGAGATTTTATATCACCCTGGCAAAGCTAATGTTGTAGCTGATGCTCTAAGTCGCAAATCAATGGGTAGTTTGTTATATGTGCAAGCGAAAAAGCTGGAAATGACTAAGGAACTTTATCGTTTAGCGAATCTGGGAGTTCTCCTACTAGATTCGGAAGACACTGGAATTGCTTTACAGAATATATCCCAATCGACTCTTGCCTCGGATGTAAAGACTAAACAGTATGAAGATCCAGTTTTAGTTAATATTAAGGAAAGAGTGCAACAAAATCGGATCTCGGCCTTTAAACTTGATTCAAATAGGGTTCTCAAACATTGAGGTCGTTTGTGCATTCCAAATGTAAGCGGGTTTCGAGACAGGATCATGTCAGAATTTCATTACTCCCGGTATTCAATTCATCCTGGATCCACCAAGATGTACCATGATCTCAAGGGCTTTTATTGGTGGGATGGTATGAAGAAAGACATTGCTAACTTCATAGCTCAATGCCCTACTTACCTACTGGGAAAGATCAAACATCAGAAACCCAGGGCTTATTACAAGAAATGGAGATCCCAGCGTGGAAGTGGGAAGTGATTAATATGTATTTTGTCACAGGATTTCCCCGTTCTCACCGTAAATTTGATTCTATTTGGGTGATTGTTGATAGTTTAACCAAATCAGTCCATTTCTTGCCAGTAAGAACTACCTATCTTTCGAAGACTATGCTAAGTCCGTATCTTAAGAGACTATGCAGCCTTCATGGCATTTTGTCAATTATTTCGGACAGAGGCGCTCAGTTTACGAAAAAGTTCTGAAAATCTTTTCAGGAAAGCCTTGGGACTCGAGTAAATCTTAGTACGGCTTTCCATCCGTAGTCAGACAGGCAGGCGGAGCGGACTATTCAGACTTTGGAAGATATGTTATGAGCATGTGTCTTTGGATTTCCAAGGGAGTTGGGATGATTATTTGCCTCTGATAGAGTTTGCTTATAACAATAGCTATCATTCCAGTATCAAAATGGCTCCGTACGAGGCTTTATATGGAAAGAAGTGCGGGTCTCTGTGCGGGGATGGTTTGAAGATCGGAGAAGAAAACTTATTCGGACCAGACCTTGTTCATTGAGCTATTAAAAAGGTAAAGCTTATTCAGGAACGGTTACGCACAGCTCAGAGTCGTCAGAAATCTTATACAGATGTACGACGACGAGAATTAGAGTTTCAGGTAGGTGACTGGGTATTTCTGAAAATGTCATATATGAAGGGTGTGATGCGATTTGTCAAGAAAAAGAAGCTCAATCCTCGATCTATCGGACCTTATAGGATCATCCGAAAGGTAGTCCAGGTAGCTTATGAATTGGAGTTACCATCAGAACTGCAAGCAGTTCATCTTGTTTTTCATGTGTCCATGCTGAGGAAGTGTATTGGATCCCTCCAGAATCGTACCTGTTGACAATATACAAGTTACAAAAAATCTGACATACGAGGAAGAACCAATTGCTATTCTCGACAGACAAGTCCGCAGACTCAGAAACAAAGACGTGACTTCAGTGAAGGTTTTATGAAGGAGTAAAGATAGAGAAGAGATCACATGGGAAGCCGAAGCAAAAATAAAGTCCAAGTATCCCCATTTATTCCCTGTCACAGATGATACTATCCCGGAGGAATCCTTGCAAGGTTCTGCTTTATCCGCAAATCACTTACAAGGTAAGAGTCATATTTAAACCCCCTTGAGAGTCAATGTGATGCGAAATATTGTTCTAATTACTGCATGTTTATGTGTCGTTGAGTACGGTAGACTTATAAATTGGAAGTTGTGGTAGGCAGGAAATTAGCAATGCTCTGATTGCAAAAGATACTTTACTAAAGTCCCGTGAAAATTTGAAATGTAGGATTATACCTTAAGTATTCCAACATTCGAGGACGAATGTTTTAAAGGGGGCGAGAATGTTACACCCCGTAGTTTTGTACGTGGAAATTCGTAGGTGTTGGCTGTTTAACATATGAACATTGGAGTTACCTCCAAGGATACATGAGATTAGATGCACTTATCTTATGTTTATGAGAGTTTAAGTTTATATAATAAGCTATGAAAGGATTAAAGGACAAGTGAATCAAGGAAATTAAATTTGTTGGAAATTTGAAGAAAATATGAGGGTCAATTTTTGCCCAACTTGGAGGAAGAATATCTTTTAGTATATCAGGAGTTTTGAGGTAAAGCAAAAGCCTAAAATAAATTTCGTTGAGTCTAGATTCCAACGCACGAAACCACACATCGATACGATGTCGGAGTAAAGAATTATGGACGTTACAAGTTAGGCGGGCAGAGCAGGGCGCGCTGCTACAGTACTGCTATTGTGCCACCGACTTTAGCACACTATATAAGGGGCAAAACCCCATTTTTTTCTACACAAAAATTTCCCAAATGCTATAGAAATCTCATCAAACATATGAGAGCCAAGTGAGGATTTTGAGTAATTTCAAGTTACAGAGTATTAATCGAAGTCCGAACAACGTGTAGTCGCGATTATAGTTTCATTTTGTGTTGGAGTTGGCTTGGAAGCAAAGTAAATCTTGAAGATTTTCCTATTCTAGAAAGGATAAGATATGAATTTCTCTTTCTTAATATTAATTTAGGAATATTTACGAGAATAAGGGTTATGGATTGTTCTGTTGGCGTTGTTGAGCATGGATTGAGAATTGAAGATAGTTTGGATAAAATTGTACATGTATATCTTATAGAATCTTGATATTATTTTGTTGATATTGTTGGTATTGTTTGAGAATTGTTTTGGTATTTGGAGGAAGTAGATAATATAGGGGAGATCTTTTGCCCATATTTTCGTAACCTAAATTAGTCTTCAACAATATGTGCTTATAAGTTGATGGAAATATGATGAAAGTATAATTAAAGATGTATTTCTCGATATATAGGTTCGGGTGAAGGGCAAACACCGAAGTAACGGATCCTTTAAGTGGTGGCTTGACGGATAAGGTATGTAAGGTGTTCGTTTCTCTCTCTTTCCTTGGCACGAATCCAACTAGAGTATGAATATGAGCGTTCCATAATAAAATCACTCCATTCCTATGTCATGTAGCTCAACTCTTAATGTCTTAGTTATTTGATTGATTCTCGGTATATTATTATGTTTATCATCGTTAAGTTATTTCTTTGAATTCGACACGAATTCCATAATATAAATCGGAGGTTACCGACCTTACGTCACTCCGATAAAGTTGTAGCTTTCATATGAGCTCTCATGCTGGCTATTTACATTATTTATATGTATATATTATATTTATGGATCGGGTCGTACGTTCCTCGGTACTAACATATCATATTTACGGATCGGGCCATACGTTCCTCGACACTAACATATCATATTTATGGATCGGGCTGTACGTTCCTCGGCACTAACATATTATATTTATGGATCGGGCCGTACGTTCCTCGGCACTAACATATATGGATCGGGCTGCACGTTAAAAGCACTAATACTTATATGATATACATAAACACATATGTGCTTACTTATATATGAATTTTAAGATTCATGCATGGCATATTGTATGTTCTCAGCTGACAGATTACCTTTATTTATATTTTCATCCCACTTATGTTATTACTTCCAGCTTTACATACTCAGTACTTTTATATGTATAGACGTCCCATTGCACGGGACGCTGCATTTCGTGCTGTAGTCTCTGATAGGGTTATTGAGTAGCGACCGCAGTAGGATTTTCCAGCTCAGCGGTGTCAACAAGTGCCACTACTCCGGACTTGCTATCTTTTGGTACTCTTCTACTAGTGTAATATATGTTAATATGTACATTCTTAGAGGCTCAAAGACATAGTGGGGTATGTAAGCATGGTACACGGTCATGTTAGCATTGTTTCGGTCTGTGATACCTTACTTTTAACCTTGCCGGCTTTATGATATACGTTATGTTATGGTGACCTTGTCGGTCCACATATGTACGTATGTGTTGAATGATCGGATATTTCTATGTTGGGCCTTTTCTGCATGTAAGTGTTCTTTGAGTTATAGTATGTGATGTTCAGAGTAACTGTTAAGTCAGGTCTTTTTCAGCCTACGCCTACGGGTCGAGCCCATCATACCTCGTTGGGGTGTGACATCTTTGTTTGGTAGACGCACAGCGTCTAACAATTAGTATCAGAGCGGATGCTTTCTAAAAGGTGAACAGCTTGAAAAAAGCGTTCAAATGGATGCTCCACTAAACTTAGAGGGAGGACAATCAAGTACAAGACAATCAGGGGATAGTGAAAAGCATTACAGATGGTGTGCTTCAAGCGATGATGAATCTGACATGGAATGCTTCACTCGCGGACTCGGAAGGATGATTGAAAAATTCGGAAACACCAGTACAAAATCAGGTCGCCCTAGCAAAGAGAGACCTCTCTACAAATAAGCTCATGATGAATATGAATCAATTCCTGCACTCATGGCCAAGTTAGATGCAAATGGTAATGATGAACAAGACAAGGATGAGGTCAACGAAAGTGGTCATAGATGGTATATGGATAGTGGCTGCTCAAAGCACATTACCAGCGAAAAGGATGAGGTAAAAAAGGAAAGGAGTCTAGCTCTTAAAGTTTCTAGAAAAGACTCAAGCAGTGATAAATCCGAGTTGGTATATCTCATATGGAGATTCCAAAAATTGATTCGAAGGAATGGTGGAATCCCGAAAATGGGAAGCTCCAGCAAAAATTTCTAAGAAAATGATTATTGCTGCCATAGGTGTGGGAGAACTGATCAGTTCATAAAAGAATGCCCTCAAAACAAGCAGGACAGCTATGACAGAACTGGGAAGAGGAACCAAGTTCCCAACAAAAGATTCAGAAGAAAAGAAGTTGCAGATGAAATGGTGAAGCAAGCTTTAGCTGCATGGGGAGATTCCTTTAGTGAATCTGAGAAAGAGGTTGATAGAGGAGATACATCAATGATGGCCATCGAAGATGAAGCAATTAAAAATGAGTGAAACAATTAAAAATGAGACAAATCTTACACTCATGGCTAAATCTGACACAAATAATAAAAATAACATCGATACTGATGATGAGGACAAAGAGGTAAATTTTTTTGATGTTAAGAAAAAACTGAAAGCTTACTCTCAGATTAAACTCATATCACTGTCGAGCGTACTGATTGATGTGTATCATGCTCTGTTCATTGAGAGGGGAAAGCTGAATCTTACTCGTGATAAAATAGAATTGGATAAGGAAGACTTGTGCATGCTAGCTAAAGAAATAAGAAAGAAGTTGATGAGACAAACCAACAAAACATCTTGTTGGAAAGTCAATTGAGAAAAGATGTGGAAATCTCCTTCAAAAAGGGAGGAGAAGCAAGCGAGACCTCATTGGAGCTTGAAGATGAGCTGATGAAAGTAAGATTGAGTCTTACTACTGAAATTGAAAAGAATGAGCAGCTAAAAGAAGAATTAGAAAGGGTTAAGTTCGATCTTGATAAAACTCTCAAATGGACCTGGTCGTCTAACGTACTCACTTCCAGAAATGAGGGAAATGGAAACAGCAGAAAAGGACTTGGTTTTGAGGAGGAGAAGATGCCCTATAATCTTCATAGCAAACATGTGTCGACAACAAAAAGCCAACTATACACACATTATGGGCAAGCAAGCCATTTCCAGGAGTCCTGCAAAACAAAGAGGACTAAATTTAGTCAGACGAATGAGGAGTTTGTCGAGAAGGGAACTAGAGTGAAAGGAGCAGGTTCTCAAAAGAAAGGATCTCAAAAGAATAAAAAGAACTTGCTGCCTGAATTAAAAGAAGATTGATACATCCTTTCTATAACTACAAGGGACCCAAGCTGGTTTGGGTTCCCAAATCCAAACACTGACATCATATGCAAGTTGAGGAGAGAGACAAGAAAGAGGGATATGACAGAAGAAGGGGTATGCACACATAGGAGGTGTAGGGCAACATATGAACAAAGTACAGAACTGCTGCTCAGCACTGTCAAGACTATCCAGAGACCCGGTCTCTCTGTGACTCAGGTTAGTAGTTCTTTCAGTACCTTCATATGTTCTGAACTATTTAAGTGCCAAGTCGGTCAAGCGTCTTCTAATTCAAATTTCAAACCTTAAGTCTTCCAATCGACGCTTCACTTCTGACCCAATCTGTCTCGTCTCTCACACCTGTCCTAAAATGTCATCTCGGACACCTTAAATGCATCTCTCGTGTCTTTCTCTCTCTTCACTTACCGAAATCGTCAGGCCATCAAACTTCTCATTCTCTCTTTTGTCATCACTCTTACCAAGTATAAATATCAATCCTCCTTCAAGCCAAATCAAAATGAACTCCCAACCGTCACCATCAGAGCACTCAATCTCCTCTAACCAAAGTATATCTGCATCTCTATCTAGTTTCTTCAAACTAAGAGGACCCTTGAATCTTGACGAAAGTGATACAGATATATACCTAATATTGTTAGACTTCTCTTCAAAAGAATCGGACGAAATAAGTGGAGAGGCTGAAATGGGAGGAGATAACATCGACAACTCTGAAGAACAACAGGTCAGAAATCTTAACAGAAAAGAAAAGGCTGCAGATGTCGTACCCGTCTCTCACCCTGAGAACAAAACTTAGTGTCCCATATGTCTTTGAAGCACTTTGTGCCTCAAAAGAAAAATCAGGATAAAAAGTTTACTCTGATGGTGATGTCATACTTCGCCCAGTGCGCAGTCAGACTTCTAGGGGTATTAATATGTCATGACATGTTTTGATGATTTGAAAAACCTCACTCGAAGAACTAGAATACTACTATGTATCTCGAGGTCTGAGTCTCAGGGGGAACAAATGAGGTATCTGGGTAAGGGATCTGGTCCTTAGGGTGAATATAAAGGATGTCGCTTTGTCATCATCAAAAAGGGAGAAATTGATAAGAAATGACATGACAAACCCTAAGGAACCAAATACAATTAGGTTCACCTGTCTAAACTTAGTTAACCTTATGATATCTCTTATGATGCTATTCTAACATGATATTGAAGGATCGGATGCTGCACAAGGGGACTTGCTCATATATGAGAGACCAGATATAAAGTGTATTCTTTGAAAAGTACAATGCAGCTGTACAATAGCACCTCAGCAAGGCCCAATTGATTAACGGTCCAGGTTTTATCAGTGGTCACCTCCACACCTCAGCAAGGCCCAATTGATTAACGGTCTATATTTCATCAATGGTCACCTCCACACTTTCTCTCTTTCTCTCTCTCTCCTTGCATATAAAGACATTATCTACCAAGAGAAGACTCATTCTTGCACAATCCAAAAACTGCTCCATCCAAAGTGCAAGTCTCCACCATTCAAGGTGTTCCTAAAAAATAGAGCCTCAGTAACCTGAAGGACCAGATCCAGAACTGAAGATGCCTTAGGTCCTTAGGTTGTTGAGTGTTTGTTCTTTTGTGCTTAAAATGTAAACCTACTCTTCCATAAAAAAAGTTGATTGCAGGTGTTTTAAAGTCTCAAAGGTTGCTTGTTGGCACTGTGTTTCCTCAAGCCTTTGAGTGGTACACTAAGCTAGAGTTAGCTTAGTTGTATTAGTGTGTGGGTGGCTAGTGTTAGCCACTGTGGTGAATTCTCAAAGGGTGTCTTTGAGTGGTACGCTAGGCTAAAGTTAGTCTAGGCGTATTAGTTGAATTCTCAAAGGTTTCTTGTTGGAAGAGTGTCTTCACAAAAACTTTGAGTGGTACACTAGGCTAGAGTTAGTCTAGGTGTAATAGTGTGTTCGGCTAAGGGTAGTCAAGTGTGAGGGTTTTTTAAGTGTTATTGTAAGGGTGAGGGGTTATGGGAGTTAACTTCTAGCTTGCAATAGAGTTGTAACCTGAGTTTGCTCGGTTAGTGGAGTTGAAATCCTATTGGGGTAGATCATGATTTTTAATCCCTTGAGCAAGGAGTTTTTCACGTAAAAATCTTGTGTTGATTCTCCCACTACACTTTTTTTATAAGAGGCGGTACTCGACAGGTCCCTCCATACATTGATTGGTGGACACACAACCTGCATCAGGTAAGAAGGAAAACAAGAAAAGGAAATCAAAGGAAATGACAGGAGGAGAGGAGGATATAGGAGGAGAAAAATGTGATACTCAATCAGCTTCGCAAATGAAATGGAGGACAAGTGTTGTTGAGAGACATAAAATTGAACTGAGAAAGGAACATCTTCAAACACAGAAGATTCTCTTTGGGATTATGATTGATGTAAACCTGGAAGAGGAAACTGGGATGAAAGAACTATGGGAGATGGTGAAATTTCAAAAGTGGACTCTTGTACTCCTCGCGCTCCTTGTGTGTATGGTCAAGTAATGGAACTGTGTACAAATCTACTTCATTTTAATGATAGTGCTCTAGCCCTAACAGTGAATGTGACAGGCTTTATATTGACTGAAGTAGTACTAGCTGAAATCTTGGGAGTACCAACCGAAGGGCTGAGGGATGTGACTGGAAGGGCTTCCACCTCCTTCAAAAATGTGATTGTTAAGGAAGGCAGGTCAGTCCGTCCAGGAAAGCTCCTCAAAAAGGATCTCGAGCCCACTTGTCAACTGGTTTTCGAGTTTGTGGACAAGGTGCTCATACCAAGAAGTGGAAGGGATGGCTGTGTCACTTCAGAACATATGGTACTCATGAAAGCTTTGTCAACTCTTGAACCGATGAATCTACTAGAAATAATGCTCAATATCAATGCAGTGAGCACTAGCAAAAATGATCCTGGTCTTCCTTATGGCTTTTTCCTGACAAAGGTCCTTGGGCATTTTAATATAAGGACTGGCAAAGCCACCTTGGTAACAAAAGAGACTATGATCTCAATGGCTACTCTGGAAGATTTTGAGTGTGCGCCTAAAGGAGCAGGCTCCACCATCTATGTTCTCACCAAAGCTCTGAAGACATCACGTGTAGAAATTAAGCAGATGACAGGTGAGAATGCTCTTCTACGGGATCAGTTGAAGATCAAAGTGGAAGATCTCAGGAACCAAATGCTCCAAGATCAGGGCACATATATTGAGAAAATTGATAATATTCTTCAAGTCTTGGATCACCCCCAGTAAGTAGTTCCTAGCTTTTCCCTCTAGTCTCTGTTCCCTTCCCTTTCTTCCTTTAGTTGATGTCTTAACCCCTATGTTCTCTATCTTTCTTGTCTGACTGGTACATTAGTAGTTTACTTTGACATATGCTTGTACTTTTTGTACTACTTCCCATTCTTGGTCTTTTACATTATTTTTATGCACTATTGCTTGCTTGATCGAGTTGATTCTGCTTGTAATATTCTCTGCTTGTACCTCTTAGTAGCTGCATTGTGGTTGCTTTTCTTATGATGCCAAAAGGGGGAAGATGATGAATATTATGCATATGTAGTGAAAATGTGGCGATGGGATCACTGTGTTGTGAGAAAGAATGCAGTGGATGTGCTGGCTGACATGCTGTGACTAAGGGGGAAGAACTGGAAGATTGATATATGCCAAAATTGAAGGATCCTTTACTGGGTAACCTGGTCTTCTGGTTCATAAAGGAAATGTATTTTGTTGCTAACATGTTGCAGGTGTATTGAAAATGATAGTCTACGTCACAGGGGGAACAAGTGGGATCTGGTTCTCAGGGAAGCATTGTCTATAAGTTTGTCATCATCAAAAAGTGGGAAATTGATAAGCTCAAGTGCATTCGTGTTTTGATGATTGTCAAATTGATTCAGAACCAGATAGAGACCGGGTCTGTGATCCGCTCTCTGTGCATCTTGCATAGTAAGCAGAGATAGCTGTAAAGTCGAGTTACTCACTGCACACAAGTACATCAGTTAAGCTGGCCCATGCTTTAGGTCAGATATTGAATGAGTGGTCTCTATCCATACTACATGCTTCACACTATATATACAACATGTTGCAACATATTGTGTAACACTTGGAAAACCTAAAAATCACCCAAAGGGTGCAGCTGTCACAAGACTCTCCAAGTGTTCAACAAAGCTAATCTCAAACTGAAGGACCTATTTCCAACACTGAAGATGTTTCATTCTATTAGTTTATTTTAAGCTTTGTTTCATGTGCTTAAATTGTAAACCTACTCTTGTCTTTAATGGAAGCTGTTTGCAGGTAGATCAAAAGTCTCAGAGGGTGCTTGTTGGAAGTGTGTTTCCTCAAGCTATTGAGTTGTACATTAGGCTAGGATTAGTCTAAGTGTATTACTGTCCTTAGCTAGAGTTAGCTAAGTGGAGTTGCTTGCAATCGGAGTATTGCAAGGGTTGAGGGACTACGGAAGCTAGTTCCTAGGTTACATAAGTGTTATTGTAAGGGCGCGGGAATATGGGAGTTAGTTTCTAGCTTACAAAAGTTGTACCTCGAATTTGGAGTGTAGTGGAGTTGAAATCCCCTCGGGGTAGGTCGTGGTTTTTAATCCTTGAGCAAGGAGTTTTTCATGGTAAATACCTTGCCTTCTTTGCTTACTGCACTGTCTGAGAGAACTGGTTGACAACCAGGTCTCTCCATATACTGTTTGGTGGACGCACAACCTCTAATAGAATCTTACCTTAAGAACTCAAGAACACTCAAATTCCAAGATTACTTTGCTGGAAGTATCCTCCAAAGCTTCTACAAGAAGGAGAAACAAGCTTTCACCATACTTTGGGGACCTGCATACTTTGGAAACTTTTAATACTTCTAATCATAATCTGGGATAACTTCTTAATGATGCCAAAAGGGGGAAGATTGAATTGTGTAATCAGCTTTACGACTTAGATATGCTAACATGACAAAATTCAAGTTCAAGTCGAAGCTATCACTCTTTGGAATAGGTTGAAACATGGTGAGAGGTTGTCATCATCAAAAAGAGGAAATTTGTTGGCATTAGCTAGACCAATGAATATATGAGTTTTGATGATTGATAAAAGATGAACAATGTTCCAGACACTATGCAATGTCTGAATGAGCAAGAATGTAATGCACATGGAACTAGTTCAGAGACCTGATCAATCGCAAGACACAGTTGAAAGAAATGCACTTAAATCAAGTCCACAAACTTGTTCCATGAAATACAGACAAGCAGACAAGCATGTGAGATGCTCAGTGTATAGAATGAATGATATATGAATTGAACAAGTGAGCAAAGAGAGAATTGGTTGAGAAGACAGATGACTTAGTCACAAAGCAGTTCATTAGAGAAATAGAACAAGTGTACAAATATGTTCTAGACCAAAGAGTTATCATATGCAGAAGTGGGATGATCACAGATCATCATGTGCAATGGATGAATAACCTAGTAGTGATTGATAGTGAAGAAGTGGAGAAGACCAGTTCTAGACACAGAGCTTATAGTTATATGAAACAGGTCTGTTAATATGTTCCAGCCAAGATCTAAGAAACAGTTCAACGACAGATGGAGAATGAAAGAGATTGGTGGAACAGGTACAAGAATATGTTCTATCTCAGACAGTCTGAGAGATTCAGAGGCAGACGAACCAGGTGGATGAAACGAGTTCGTGAACATGTTCCAGGGAAAGTCCTACAACAACTAGGATTTGCAGAATTATGAAAAGAACTTGGTGGAAAAGTATGAAAGATTCCTTGCCATAGTTGTAGGGATTAGTAAGCCTTCTACAAGGAAAAGTAGCCGACGCAACAAGGAAAGAATTCAAGTACAACACAAACCCTACGTTCATGTCATTGACCGACTAGGAAAGGGTTTTGTGTTTACCGACCTGTGGAGCATAGTGTTATAAATACCTAGGTCTTTCCAAGAAGAAGTTTGCGCACTTACAAAAGAGAGAATTCAGAATATTAAGCGAGGAGAGGATTTATCCATCATATTTAAAAATCCGAGATTGCGTCCTAAGTGCAAGAAGAAGGATTGAAGGAACTATTTTACAGTACAATGTTCTCCAGTTCACAAGTCTCGATATCTTAGTTTTGGTTTATTCTATCGAGTTGTATCTTTATCCGTGTATATAGAAACATAAAAGTAGATAGAAATAGTTGTTGTAGATTAAACTTCAAGTAGGAGTTTACTATTTGAAGGTTGCTTACTTGTGAGAGTGTCATTAGTGAGATAGGGATTAGAATGTAGTTCTTAGGTTATAGATTCAACTTGAATTTGCAATTGGCTTGTTGTTGTAGAGGAGGTTTTGGGAAAATCCTACAGGTTTGTAGGTCGTGGTTTTTATCACCTTTTGAGTCAGGTGGTTTCCACATAAACACATTTATAGAACAAGTTAGGTAACGTGTTTTTTCCATATGAAAAAAGTAGGTACACATTGGGACAGACATTTAGTTCATGCAGAGCTAAGAAGTCCGAAACCCAATTTTGTGTATATCTTCAGCCCTCATCTTGATTTGATATTAACCAGCCCTGAAATCATATTTTAGAGCAGAAAGAAGAACTACATAGTTCATCCATCTAGTCCTCTACCACGGGTATAGAAAATTTATCCTTGATAGTCATTTTGTTGAGCTCTCTATAGTCAATGCAAAACCACTAACTTCCATCCGTTTCCTTAACTAATAACACTAGAGGAAAAAAAGAAGAATGAATAGGTTGTATAATGCCATTAGAAAGCAGATCATTCACCCGATTTTCTATCTCATCTTATGGAAGTAGTTGTATCTGTATGGCCTAATACTCACTGGTGTTGTATCATTTTTTAGCGGAACAGCATGGTCATGGCTCTTGTTTGGTGGCAAGTACTTGAGCTCTACCAACTTTTCTGGATAAGCAGCTATCACTTGTTGAAATTTCCTCGGGTATACCATCTTCCACTTGGATCTCATTAGTTGTAACTATGAATAAATGTGCCAATATAGCCTGCCCTTTCCTTAGAAACTATTTGATCCCCCCAGCTGACATACTCTTCAATTCAGCCTGGTGATACGCCTCCCCTGAGTTCTACCCTCTTACCCTTGTGAGTGACTTATACCTTGTATTCTTCAAAATGAAGGAGCACATGATTGTGTTTCCTCATCCAATCCCCTCCTAAAATCATATCATTTCCTCCTTACCTGACCAGCCTCACTGAGTCTATAAACTCCACTTCTTGCACCTTCCACTTGAACTTGGTACAAGAATGTCTACTGTAAATGTGATTGTCACTACCTATAGTCACCCTTATAGGTCTAGCTTCACTAATGATGCACCTCCCCTGTCTTACCTGTTTCCCTGTCTTAGAAATATATGATTTCTCCTAGATGCCAATAAGAGAGTACTCTTATTCTTCTTACACTCTACTCTTAGTTTAATGGTAGTAGGAACCTCTGTTATTGAAAGGGCATAGATGCTTATAGCTTCAGTCATTACCCCTTCTTCCAGCTGCATGTTCTCTAAGTCCTCCACTTCTCCATTCCCCACTACCACTTCTTTAGATGGTTCCCCTCCTTCAGTCCCTTGGTCAAGAGTTCCAGAAATAGCATTCAGCTGCTTAGGTTTGCAAATGTAGCCTTAATAATATTTATCTCTACATTTGCAACATAACCCCTGGGCCCTTTTGGTCTCAAATATCTTGGTACTATTGCTATTTCCATAATTTGAACCCCTGTTAACAACACTTCCCCTTGTGTGAACTTTGCTGGTCCTCCTCTCACTTGACGCTTCTCATTTCTACTCAAAAAGTTAATGATCTCTTCTTATGCCTAGCCTTATCCACTGCTTGGCTGAGGGTGTAAGGATCCAACAATTAACTATATATCTAATCTCCTCTTTGAGTCCTTCCACAAAGAATTCCAAGAAGAATTTCTCACAAATTGTAGAGCTTCTAATCAACACCCAAGTTTAAGGTCTTCAAACTTCTCCTTATAGTCATCTATTGTAGTTTTATGTTCTATTTTTTAAAACTCTCCAATCAAATTGATCTTACTATTATTAGCCACATCAAATGTCTTACAAATTTTCTCCACAAACTCCTTCCCAACTCATTTGACCTTTTCTAATGTGATATGAGAAAAACCATGATTCAACCTTACCAATCAAATGTAACACGGCAATTTCTAGTTTCTGAACACGATCAGTACTGCGATTATACTGAAAATACATGTCACCTTTCCTTGACCAGGTACATGGATCATCACTATCAAAAAATGGAAACTCCACCCTTGGATGATGTTGGCTAGTTTGTGCCCTACCTAGGTCAAGCTAAGGTTCACCCCTGGTGGGTCGACTCTCTGAAGTTTCACACTATTTATTATCCCTAGGTGCACTACCCAGGATTTCATCCTAACTTTGTACCAATTTCTCCATTAGGAAGTCCAATTTCCTTCCCAGTTCATGCAATTTCTTATCATTTGATTCGGAGTAATTTTGCAACTGTGAATCTACTTTTTCTAATCAATACCTCATTCATTTTGGATCGAGTTTCTATGACTCTCATTGTGGGGCCAAGAATGGACTCTGCTACCAATTGTAATGTCCTTAAGGGAAATTAAGAAAAAAAAGTAATTATGGAATCAAACAACTCAAATTGGGATTTTATTAATGAACAAAGTTACAATGAACCTTAGAAATAATGTACGTAAGGAACAATGGAACTAATAAGCAGTAAAACTCCATGATTGAGCTCCATAACCTGCAATGGTGAATTAGGGAAGAAAAGAAGTTAGGAAGAGAAGAGAGATTGAAGAGAGAGAGAGAGAGAGAGAGAGAGACAGAGATTTAAGAGGGAAGTCAGAAAATATCAAATCCAAATTATGAGCTATAATTTCCTGCATGATTCTGTTATAGTACTGTTGATTTAATCTCCTCCATTGATTGCTAATTGCCTCTGAGATTGAATCTGAGCCATGCGACCTTTACTAAGTAACCAGCTGGATCTCATGTGTTGTGCACGTGTTATGCCCATGCGTTCATCTAATAATCCCCTTACACGAATTAGCTACACCCCCTACTTTCCCAAATCATTTCATTTCATATCTAAACCCTAGTCTTAACAAGGGTTTTGATGGAACCTTTTGTAGGATGAATTGTTGTTACATTTTTTATAATTGAGCCGATGGATTGTTTTTACTTGTTCAACTACGTGCTTATTTCAGTTGATCAAATGACCATCAATTGACTGTGCCTGTTTATTATGTGTTTCTAGAAAGAGAATGTATATTTTTTAGGTTGTCGTTGAACAAAGTCACTCCTAGGTATATGATAGATCAATATTGTGGGTTTAAAAGTGGTTTAGAGATAACAAAGCCTTTTCGTGGTCATAGTGAGGGGTGGGAAATTTCTCTTTGCGGTTAGTCGAGAGAATAACTCCAGAAAGTTACTACAATTGATTGAGAGATAATTGTGGTAAGTTAAGTGCTCACGATCCATAGAGAAGAAATTGGCGAGATTATAGATAACATTGTGAGAAGGATTTTGATAATTAGGAAAATCATAACTCTAGGCCTCATTAATCTTGTTTCCAACTTTGTCCTCTCTAGTTGATAATCTTACTGCTTTAGTATTTGCTAGTTAAGTAGTTAGAAATAAGATCTTGATCTTTCATAACTCAAACAATTGTTCAAACATATTTTCTTAGCGATATAGATTAATTATAGCTAAATCTTAGTTGTCTATGGGATTCGACTCCGGACTTGAAAATCGAATTATATTTGCAGTGACTGCTTATCCTTTTTAGGGTTAACGTCGGGCGTGTTAAAATTTTGGAGCCGTTGCCGGGGAACTAACGGTTTAGTTATAGTTGTAAATATTTCTAAGTTTTAAGTTTGAACATTTTTTGTTTTTAGTTTTTTAAATTTTTTTAATTTTAGTTGTTTACTTGACAAATATGGCATCATGGAATAATAATTACTTAAATGTTGGAATTTCTACTTTTGAGTTTTCGTGTGTATCTTGTGGAGAACTCCATCCACATTATCATTTTTTTGATATATGTCTTACCCTTCCTCGAGCCCCTATTATGATCGTTCCACTTTTGTTTATGATGTTGATAAGAGAAATATTTACGTGGCGGATGTGGAAAAAGTTCACATTGAAGAATTTAAGAATTTGATGAGTTGCCTTCTAGAAGAATGAATCGCAGTTCAGGGAGTCATAGAGGAATTTTGGACAATAGTTTAAAAAATGGGTTGGCCATATTTCAAGAGGAGGAGCCTAGCATTGATATCCATTCATGATATTCAAGGATAGATCTTAATGACATTAGTGATGAGGTAAATATAGAATCAAGCAAAGTACATGAGAATACAAATCTAGCGGATCTGATTTTTAATGTGCTGAGGATGTCGAAAATCATGAGAGTTTTGGATTGAAGTGAATTAGACCATATTTCAGTCACTTCTCGACCTTGAGTTTGTGAGGAACAATGAAATAATATATGTATGACCTTAAGAAGTCAAAGGAAGAGGTAGATGAGTCTTATATTCTGAAAATTTCGAGGCCGTCTAGGCAAGGTGACACTCCTCGATTGAAAGCCAAAAGTGCATAAGGAATTATTTCACTTTTGGCTCGCAATATATTGTACCTCCACAAGAGCATAATCATAGATCAAAACTGGGGGCCCAATTCATAAGTTCGAAGTTGAGGCAAAAAGTGGTTTAACTCGTGCCGCAACGTAAAATCAGATGCTTGTTAGGAGCAACCCAATTTTGTAGCTTTCATTTTTTCTTCATTATGTTATTTTATTTTAGTTCTGTTTCTGTTTTTGTAAGAGTATGAGCATGGAATCAAAGTCTTTTAATGTATGCAAAAGCAAGACATAGAGTTGAAACTAGATGTGGGGTGCCCCCATAAAGAACCATGTCTTGTTAGGAGAAGTTCGAGTACCCATGAGTTGCTAATACTTCGGCCTTTGGCCTTCCAGGGAATTTTGTTTACCCTCTAGTATGCATCTCTTGCTTTGAGGGCAATGCACAGTTTAAGTGTGGCGGTAAGGAGATACTCTTTGTTCAGCCTTCGTAGTGATTAATAATCAATTTTGATTTTTCTTTGTGCATTAGTTCTTTTCTGGGGGATGTAACTTGAATCGGGTATTTTTAATTTTTTTAGGATTAGCTATTTTTTCTATTTTTGTCTTTGTAGGAGTACTTAAAAGAGAGAAGGAAAATCTTGTGACTTGCTTGGTGTCATCATATTTAGGCCTATGCTTGAGTTATACTTTCCTGTGAGTGCTTAAGCAATTAATAAAATAGCAAGTTTTCTGACACGTAGGCTCATGACAGTGACTCTGTACATAGCTCATTCGTATTTTGTAGTTCGCGATGAGCCCGTCTATCTTAGAGTGAAATGGATCCATCTTGATTGGGACTTGTGCCATGTGAGATGAGGATTTTTTGCATATATTACATGTTTTGCATCTTTGTTTAGAACTTGATCGGTATGTTATTGAAGCGAAAATATAAGTGTTGCTCTGTTTAGAAATGATAATTGACTTTTTTTTATTTGTGTTCATATTTTAGCATGTTCAAATATTGTTACCACTAGTTAACCCTTTGAGCCTGTAGCCTTTCATTTAGTAGTCGTATTTTTGCCTTGTCACATTTATGGAATTCCTAATTTTTTCACCGTGCTTCAAAGTGATGAAAAAGACCCTCTTAAAAAGAATGTGACATGAAAAAATAAAAACAACAAAAACAACATACTCAATGAAAGTATACAAAGTGGGGTCCGGTAGGATAGAGTGTCCGCAAACCTTAACCCTACCTTGGGAAGTAGCGAGGTTGTTTCCGATAGACCCTCGACTTAAGGACAAACAATTAAAATCAATTCAAAAAAAGAAATAATGGAAGCGAATAAATCATGACAAAATACTATAAAAGCACGATAGAGCAGTCTGAAAAAGGAGCAATAACTACCAAAAATTAATGCGATAATAGAAGTACAAGAAACAATAGATAATAGCAGGAAACTAAGGACAATAAACTATACGAGTAATGCTATAACTGCTAGTATGCAGGGCTAAGCGGGACAATGCTCAAGTACCTACTAACCTTCTACCCTAATCTGTGTCCTCCATAACCTCTTATCGAAGGTCATGTCCTCGGTAAGCTAGAATTGCGCCATGTTTTGTCTAATCATCTCTCTTCAATGCATCTTCGGCCTACCTCTACTTCTCCGGAAACCGTCCATGGCCAACCTCTTACATTTCCGCGCACTATCTCAATTGGATTTAACTCAAAACTTTACTAAAATAATGAGCTCAAATTCGGATTACAATGTTTGCAATCAAAAACATAGCCCAAAGCCTTTCCCAACAATCACTCTAATATTTCCCTTTACCCCTTAAACCAATGTTTACTCCAGATTACAACCTTAAAATATGTTCTCAAAAACGAATAAATATCTAGTAGTTTTTTCTTATAGCTATAACTTCCTAACAGACAAAAAGTATAAGCCATTACAGATAAGTGATTACTCTTTAATTATCATAGGTTTGGGGAAAGCATATGACTTTATTATTAGGGAAATGTACAGAAAAAATACAGAGAAAAGTTAATATTCTCTTAGAGGTTGTTATTTAAAATTACATGTAACCTAACAATTCCCCACAATGTCCAAAAGAAGAAATTACTTTCAACTCTTTCAATTTTTAAAATGATACATAGAGAAACACATGAAGACCATGTCCAGTCAAATCAAAGAACAACAAGGAAAGACAATCCGGATTATGCAGGAAAATCACAAAGATATTGAGATATAGGTGTTGATATTATTAGGGGCTAATCATAAACCAGAATAATTTATAATTCAGGCAGAATTATTATGCTCATATGTCTTATAAATCTTCAACATTATTACAAACTGCATATATCTTTTATTTCTTCAATACATAGCATTAATCACGATGAGGAAATATGATGATCCTTGATCAGCAGAACTAGTAGAAGCAAGCGCTACCCCAATCAAAGTGACAAGATCCATGAACAGCATGCTCCCAATTGATGCATTGGTTGTTACATCCACCAGAATCAAGGCAAGCCCCGTACCATGTCGTGCTCTTCTTTTCACAACCAATTGCTCTTCTTTTCACAACCATTGATTCTGCTGCTTGCATATCTGCGGAAAAAAGAAAGTCAACTCAGAAGTTTACAATAATATGACAAAGATACCTTGTGATGTAGTCTTTGTTTTGAATTTATAAGTGAGGTATAGGATATGTGGATAAACTTTAATCTATTTTGGGTTGATGTGGAATATATATGGACTTGTATGCAATGATGTGTGTATCATGTGTGTATGTGTTAATGCCTTGAATAAATATGTAGATATTGATGATTAAGCTAATTGTATTGAATGAACAAGCAAAGCCAAAACACCACCGATATCGGACCAATGATATATATGTGTGTATGCGTTAATGCCTTGAATAAATATGTAGATATTGATTAAGCTAATTGTATTGAATGAACAAGCAAAGCCAAAACAAGAGAGAGAGAGAGAGAGAGAGAGAGAGAGAGAGAGAGAGAGAGAGAGAGAGAGAGAGAGAGAGAGCTTCAATATATATTTTCTATTACAATGTTCTAGATCTCAAAAAGCCAACCCCTAAAAGTAGGAAAATGTCCTCTATTTATAGTTTTGCCTCATGGGCCTTACATACAATACAAAGCCTTTTTAGAATAAAGAAACCCTAAAAGGATAAGGTAGGGCCGTACGGTCTGACACCCGTACGGTTGTCAGTACAAAATGGCAGAACGGTCTTGGCGCGTGGCAGTTCTGCAACTGGTTAACCGGACCAACGGCCACGTTCAGCTCGGACATGAAGAAACCGGACTAACGGCCATGAGAACTTGACTTGGAGAAACCGGACTAACGGCAACGCTGAGTTTGGTCCGGAGACACCGGATCAACAGATTTACTTCTCTTTTCTCGGATCAGCCACATCCGGTGCAATTCCCCGTCTGAAGAAAAGTCCGATCATACTCGTGCTCATTTGGTCATACCCTCGGCCCCCGGTCTCACCGGTCTTGCATATATCCGATTTTTACCGTATACAGATAGTCCCCACACTTTCCGGACCGTAGTTTTACCGGAGTAACGGGAAGTGGATAAGTCACAAAATCGGTGGTTTCATAAGCTCGTTCTTATCTTTTAATTTTGGCGGGAACAGTTATGTCACGTCCCTCTGACATCGGCCACGTGTCTCGTCCCGAATGGCCGACCTCGGGAACCGCCGTAACGCACGTCGCCTCGTATCACGTCTCATTAATTGTGGGACACGTGGCGCCACCCGATTGGCCGCCTTCTGTAACCGCTACAGTTCCCATGCCTATATAAGGCCCTTAACCCCTTTTTTACCATTTTCACTTTCCTTCTTCACTTCTTTTCTTTTTTCATTTTTTCATCTCTCCTTTTCTTGCTTGTTTTGATCGTTTTCATCCCTTGATCTCTTGCTTGTTTTGATCGTAAGAAAGCCAACTTTGCCAACTTCCCCATTTGCCATTCTTTGATCGAAAGTGCTCCTTTGTTTCCTCTTTCACTCGTCATTTTGAATTCTTCAACTGCCTTTTCAATCTTTTCTTACATTTCCTCCATTGTTTTCTTTTCTGCATTTTGACTCCCATCTCATTCAAATCTTCTCTTTCACGTTCTCCAAATGTCTGCCAACACCGAAACTACTTCCCAGGATGTTCCCTCGGTTTCTTCTCAGGGAGCCGAGCCAACCTCACAACCCAAGGGAAAAACCTTCGTTGAACCTACCGCTTTGGACATAGTGCCGTCCAAACCCAACTACAACAAAGAATTTGAAGTCGAGAAGCCCTCTCCGATTGCGGATAGAGGTTTCGATGTAAGGCGATATCCTTCGTCTATTACCGAGGATAAACTTGACCAGGTCCGGGTCGACTGCGGATGGGATAACCGTCCGGTGCAAGTGTTCGCCCCCGGGCCCGACGAATCTATCACCGATCATAGAGAAGGCTTCTTGTATGTTTACACCTATCCATTTACGCTCAAGCTCGACCCTGCAATTGACCCGGTTATTTTGGAGATGTGCCGGACGTACAATGTGACCCTGGCCCAAATTGGTCCGATTATCTGGAGGACCGTGGCCTGCCTCCGGTTATTGGCCAACAACGTCAACAGGGAATTCTCGATGACGCATTTCATCCGGTTATATTCCCCGAGGCTATTCCGAGGGGGCGTGATAAAGCTCGCCAAGCGAGGTCGGAACCCGATTTTTTCCAAAATGGACGAAGACAGAGATCGAGGGTGGTTAGAACGCTATGTCCGGGTAAGGACCGCGGACATTATTCCGATTGAGTACATGCCTTTCCCGGAGAGGTGGAACGATAGGCGTAAGTTTCTCAGTCCTCTCTTCAATAATCATTCTTCCTCCATGCTTTGTCAACACTTACTCCCTTGTATTCACGTGATTTCTCCCCTTTTTTCTTTTGTATCAGCTGTGGCATGGATACCTCCGGCCGTCCGGAACATGACCGAATGGGTTGGAGCAATTATCGGTCAACACACTCACGAACGACGGACATGGGGGGACCTGTCGCGTGGCCGATGGGTTGCCCAAAATCACGGTAACGCTCTCCTTGATTTGGTATATATTGTATCTTCTCCTTTTTTTTTTTTTCTTTTTATAACCCCTTCGGTATTCAGGTTTACCCAGGGGCTCGGTGGAGCCGAGACCGGAACCAACAGCCGAGCCTGCTGCACCGGTTCCTGAATTCGATTCAGCAGGGACATCTCGGCTTATTGCTGCTGCCAATAAGAGGCGGAGAAAGCCCTCGGACAAAGGGCAGAAACCAAAGAAAAGGGCAAGGAGCGTTGTTCGGACTCTGAGGGATGAATCAGAGCCCGACTTTCTTATTCGAAGGGTCGGTGTGGCCCCCTCCGTCGCCTCTGTTCCGGAGGAGGAAGCCACCATTCCTCCCTTTCCTACAGCTGAGGAAGGACCTTCCGCTCCGGCATTGCACACAGGTGGGGAAGAAGTTCTTTATCCAACTCCTCTAAGGTCAATTGAATTCGTTGACATTTCAGGTGACGCTTCATCTGAAGAGACTCCCCTGCAAAGGCCTAGAAGATCCGGGCTAGCTTCGACTGCTGAAGCCGAACAAAGAGCAGAGTCGGTCCCTGATACCGAGGCTCCAATGGATACCAGCCCACTGCCCGGTGGTGACCCAGCTGCAACATCCGAGGCACCTGCTTCTACCGAGACCGCTGGGGTTGCTCCAACTTCTCCTGCGCCGAGGTCGGATAACCTCGATGACATGTTCTCGGATACACCACCTGCAACCGGGGAAGCTGTCGGTTTCGGACATCTCCCTATCCCTCGGGTCACGAGGGCAGCTAGCCGGGCCACCGAAACTGGTTCAAGGGATAGCCTAGTACGTGTCTTCCCGGCCCCTAGCGTGGAACCGAGAAGGACAAGGTCGGCCATGGTCACCGTCCCCGAGGATTGCAGCTTTTTGTCCCGTCCTGTGGGAGTAGCAAGCTATCTGAGGCCCCTCGTTTCGGACTCGGATAAGAGAAAGATGGTCGGAGTCCCCTGGCAGTGCCTCATTAACGAGGGCATGCACGCGGGTAACCGGGTAAGCTTATCATCCAATCTTTCCATAGTTCAATGTGAACCTTAGCTCCAGCTTTATCTAAGTTTAACTTTATTTGTTTTTTCTACAGAGTGTTGTGCTCGTCAATGAGGCCTTTATCCGTGCTCAGCAAGAGGTTGACGACCTAAAGGGCCAGCTGGATGCCCAAGGTCGTGAAACGGAGAAGTTCCAGCACCTTTTGCAAGAAAAAGAAGATCAATTGAACCGGGCCGCTGCCCTTTCCAACCTTCAACCCGAGCTCGAAGCGGCGAAGGCCGAAAATCTTCGTTTGAAGGATGAGTTGGCCGGAATGGTTGAAAAGAACCGGCTCCTGGAAGCGGATAAGGTCGGCCTTAGCCAAGACAATGCCCGTTTTTCTTCGAGGCTCGGTGAACTCGAGGCCACTATCTCTCAACTCCGAAGTGAGCTTGATTCGGTCAAGACTGATGCCGTGAAGATGGCCGAGAGGCATAGGCTGCTTGAATCCGAAAATGCTACGGACAAGGAGAAGTTGAGGGTAATGGAACAGAAAGCCGAGGATCGAGCCCGGATTTGCGACGAGCTCAAAAGCAAATTCGAGGAGGCAGCCGAGGCCAATGACATTCTTAAGGCCGAGCTTGAGTCGGCTACTCAAGTTCAAAGAATTCTCGACGAAGAGAGATCGGAATTAGTGGCTAAATTGGCCAAAGCTGAGGCCGACTTAGAAGAGTCTCTTAAGGACGTGGAGGCTGCCGAGGCTCGTACCACGATTGCGGTTGAATATGAACGGTGGAAGTCCCGGAGGGCTACCCTTGAACAAGCTCAACAAGGATTAGGGGACCTCCCGGCTCTGATACTCGAAGCCAGAACAATCGAGGAGGAGGCTAAGAAAGCCCTTGACCCCGAGTCTGAAGATTCCGAGAGAACAGTTTCCGAGAACTCCGGCTCCAGTCATACCGGGTAGACCATGGCCTGCACTAGCCTTTATTTTTCTTTTTCCTTTTTGGCTTGTTTTTATTTTTTAACTTTGTGGAAAATGTAAAAAACCCTTCGTATATGGAATGTGCATTTTCCTTTTAATTCTCTTCATTATTTTTATCTGAATGCTTGTTATGATATTTGCCTTAATTGCTTATTCCGCTAAGAATAATCAAAGGTTCGGAGCCATTTTTTCCAAACTGTGCCTGAGGATTGGCTTTCCTCTTCGTTCGGTACATTTTTATCCGAGGATTTGATTGAATGATTTGCCCGTGGGACTTATTTATGCTTTGTGAATTCAGACGTCTCCGAATCACGTTAGGCATTTTAGGGCCGATGTTTTCCGACCGCTTACTTATCATAGATTAGGTTCGGACACCTGAATCCCTGCCTTGTCAAATTTTGATATGGCAGTCCCCATTCGAGGGTGTTAAAAGATTTTGGCTTGGTTCAACGCGACCTTGTTGCCTTTGTCGAATTTCGACGATAGTCCCCGGTGTAGGGTATTTCGATAAAATGATGCCGAATTTCGGCGGTAACCCCCGGTGTAGGGTGTTTAACAAGAAGACACATCCGAAATGAATTTTTATAATCTTCTTTATATTGCAAGTATTTGTACGTACATGATATGAAGACTTCGTCTGTTTCCTTCTGTTTTTGCCGTAGCAAATACTAAGTGGACACGATTCGTTCTGATCGTTTGGTCCTTACATCGAAACCTAATACAGAAGGTCCGGGTTTGGACAAAGGTGAGAAATATAAAATTTCGAGGACTTCTCCGGGGTAGCACCTAACAGCGTTCATCTGCTTTGTTGAGCTGCTCGTTTTCTATTTTCGGGGTAAGCCTCGATGTGGGTATGATAGTCCCCTAGTGTTTATCCGAGCTGCATGATCGGGTAAGCACTATCAAGTCCCCACTCGAGGGGTATACCCCGAGTTCCCGGATACTTAGCCTCGCTTTCATCAAGTAACACGTTGTACTTGTTGCCTCATTAAAAACCTTGTCGGAAAACCCACTTCGGGACAAAACCGTACTAAGGAAAAGAGTGCAACACGTGTTTTCAGACCTAACTTCATCCGGTACTCGACTTCCTGCAAAAAAGAAAGATTAACAAAAAATAATCACAAGGGTAGGCATCCATACCTTAGCAGTAGTATCTCTTCAAATGAGCCACATTCCAGTTATTGCGCAACCGTTGTCCGTCCATGGATTCCAGCTGGTACGACCCTTTGCCCGTTATTCCTGTTATCTTGTACGGCCCTTCCCAGTTTGGACCCAACTTTCCGTCGTTGGGATTCTTGGTGTTCAAAGTAACTTTCCGAAGCACCAAGTCCCCAACTTGGAAATGTCAAAAATTGGCCCTCCGGTTGTAGTACCTTTCCATTCTCTGTTTCTGGGCTGCAATACGGACCAACGCATTTTCGCGAAGTTCGTCCGCGAGGTCGAGCTTTATGGCCATGGCCTCCTCGTTTGACCCACCGGTGGCGTATCTGAATCGGAGGCTCGGTTCACCAACTTCTACTGGGATGAGGGCTTCGGCCCCGTAGACCAATGAGAAAGGCGTTTCTCCCGTGCTTGATTTTGATGTGGTTCTGTAAGCCCACAATGCCTCAGGTAGAACTTCCCTCCGGTGATGCTTCGATGTTTCAAGTCCTTTGCTTAGATTTTGAATTATTGTTTTGTTCGTGGATTCAGTCTGTCCGTTTGCACTTGGGTGATACGGAGTTGATACAATTTTCTTGATCTTCAACCCTTCGAGGAAATTATTGACCTTGCTGCCAACGAACTGAGGACCGTTATCACAAGTTATTTCGGTCGGGATGCCGAAACGACAAATAATGTGGTCCCATATGAAGTCAATAACCTCCTTTTCTCTAATCTTTTCGAAAGCCTGCGCTTCAACCCATTTGGAGAAATAGTCAGTCATAAACAAAATAAAACGGGCCTTACCTGGTGCCCATGGCAAAGGACCAACAATGTCCATTCCCCACTTCATGAAAGGCCAAGGTGATATCACCGGGTGTAGCAACTCCCCGGGTTGATGGATCATCGGGGCATGCCTTTGACACCCATCACATTTTCGGACAAAATTCTTCGAGTCCTCCTCCATCCGGTTCCAGTAATAATCGGCTCTGATAATTTTTCGAACTAAGGCGTCTGCACCGGAGTGATTACCGCAGGTACCCTCGTGGACTTCTCTCATCACATAATCGGTTTCTCCGGGACCCAAACACTTGGCCAGGGGTCCGAAGAAAGACCGTCGATACAATTGACCGTCTATTAAACAGAACCGTGCTTCTTTTGTCCTTAGTGACCGTGATTCTTTTGGGTCACTCGGGAGCTTTCCATCTTGCAAGTAGTCGATGTATTTGTTGCGCCAATCCCAAGTTAGACCCATCGTGTTTATTTCAGCATGCCCGTTTTCTATCGCCGAATTCATCAACTGCACTATGGTGCCGGGGTTGATTTCCTCCCCTTCGACTGAAGAGCCCAAATTGGCCAATGCGTCGGCTTCGTTGTTCTGCTCCCTGGGTACATGCTGCACGGTCCACTCTTTAAACCGGTGTAGTATCACTTGGGTTTTCTCCAGATACCTTTGCATTCGTTCATCCTTAACCTCGAAGACGCCATTCACTTGGTTAACGACCAAGAGAGAGTCGCATTTTGCTTCGATTATTTCGGCCCCATACTCCGAGCTAATTCCAAACCTGCAATCATAGCCTCATACTCGGCTTCATTGTTAGTCAATTTAATAGTTCTAATCGATTGTCTAATGGCATCCCCGGCGGGGGTTTTAAGGACGATGCCTAGCCCGAAACCTTTTAGGTTCGAGGCCCCGTCCGTGTGTAAAGACCAAATACCCGAAGCCTTTCCCGAGGTTAGCAGAAGCTCTTTCTCAACCTCGGGGATCATAGCGGGGGTAAAATCTGCCACAAAATCGGCCAAGATTTGAGACTTAATGGCCGTCCTAGGTTTATATTCGATATCATATCCGCTAATCTCTACGGCCCATTTGGTCAGCCTACCCGACAATTCCGATTTATGCATGACATTCTTTAGAGGATAAGTAGTCACTACGCATATCGGATGGCATTGAAAGTAAGGTTTGAGCTTTCTTGAAGCACTTACCAATGCCAAAGCCAACTTTTCGAGGTGGGGATAACGGGTCTCCGCATCCCCTAAAGTCCTACTCACATAATATATAGGAAATTGCGTACCTGATTCTTCTCGGACCAAAACACCACTTACCGCTACCTCGGATACGACAAGGTAGAGAAACAACTGCTCGTCTGCCTTCGGTGTGTGCAGCAGAGGCGGGCTGGACAAGTATCTTTTTAATTCCTGCAAGGCTCTTTGGCATTTCGGTGTCCAAACGAAGTCATTCTTCTTCCTTAATAAGGAGAAGAAATGGTGACTTTTATCCGAAGACCTCGAAATGAAACGGCTCAGCGCTGCTATCCTTCCGGTGAGCCTTTGCACTCCTTTGACGTTATTCACCACCTCAATATCCTCGATGGCTTTGATCTTGTCCGGGTTAATTTCAATCCCCCGGTTCGACACCATGAAACCCAAGAACTTGCCAGATCGGACACCGAAGGCACATTTCTCCGGGTTAAGCTTCATGTTGTATTTACGGAGTACATCAAAGGTTTCCTGCAAATGTTTTAAATGGTCCTCTATTTCCAGGGACTTGACTACCATGTCATCAATATAAACTTCCATTGTTTTCCCTATCTGTTCTTCGAACATCCCATTAACTAGGCGTTGGTAAGTTGCACCGGCATTTTTTAACCCGAAGGGCATGACATTGTAACAGTAAGTCCCGTACCGGGTAATAAAGGATGTTTTCTCTTGATCCTCCGGGTGCATCCGGATTTGGTTGTACCCGGAGTAAGCATCGAGAAAACTTAACATCTCATGCCCGGCCGTCGCATCGATCATTCTATCGATGTGAGGCATCGAAAATGAATCCTTCGGGCATGCTTTGTTTAAATCCTTATAATCAACGCACATTCTAAATTTATTACCTTTCTTCGGCACCACCACTACGTTAGCTAGCCAGTCCGGGTATTTTACCTCCCGGATAGAGCCTATTTTTAAAAGCTTTGTTACCTCATCTTTTACGAAGGCGTGTTTCGGCTCTGCCATGGGCCTCCTTTTCTGCTTCACCGGGGGAAATCTCCCGTCAAGGCTGAGCTTGTGAGTCGTCACTTCCGGTGGCACACCTGTCATATCTATATGGGACCATGCGAAACAATCGGCATTAGCTTGAAGAAATTTAATTAACTTGTTCCTGAGCTCCGAGGTTAACCCCATGCCCAGGTATACCTTTCTATCCGGTAGATATTCGAACAAGATGACTTGCTCCAACTCCTCCACGGTAGATTTGGTTGCATCCGAGTCATCCGGTAAGACGAACGATCTGGGTACGCCGAAATCATCCTCTTTATCCCCCTGGTCCGACCCCTTCTGCTCCAATGTCGAACCCGTACCCTTTAGTTGCTATTGGGTGTCCTTGCCTCCGACTGATTCATCATCTTTTAGATCCGATTTTTTGGGAAAGAGTGGCGTTTCCTCGACCGCGAACATCTCTCTTGCAGCGGGCTGTTCACCTCGGATGGTTTTTATCCCCTCCGGGGTCGGGAATTTCAGCAGCTGATGTAGTGTCGATGGCACCGCCCTCATGCTATGAATCCACGGTCTACCAAGCAAAGCATTATACTTCATATCTCCTTCGATGACATAGAACACCGTCTGCTGAATGGTGCCGTCAATGTTGACCGACAAAGAAATCTCCCCCTTCGTGGTTTCACTTGCCATATTGAACCCACTGAGTACTCGGGCTACCGGTACAATCTGGTCGAGTAGCCTTAGCTGTTCAACCACTCTCCACCGGATGATGTTGGCCGAGCTACCTGGGTCAATCAAAATACGTTTAACTTGTGATTTAAAAATAAGAATAGAAATTACCAATGCATCATTGTGCGGTTGAATGATGCCCTCTGCATCCTCATTCTCTGAAGGAGATGGAACCCTCGGGTACGTAATCCCGGCTGCGCTTCTCACGCACAACGGAAACCTTTGTTCGTTTCATCACCGGCCCTCGAGGAGCATCTGTTCCCCCGATTATCATATTGATTATATGCTGAGGTTCCACCGGTTCAGCCCGTTTGTGAGATTCCCTTTCCTTGTAGTGGCTTTTAGCTCGTTCACTCAGGAATTCTCGAAGGTGGCCATTCTTCAATAAGCGAGCCACCTCCTCCCTTAGTTGGCGACAGTCCTCAGTTCTGTGCCCATGGGTTCCATGATACTCACACATCACGCTCGGGTCCCGTTGACCCGGGTCTGATCTCAGTGGTCTCGGCCATCTTGCTTCTGCGATACGGCCAATGGCCGAGACGAGATCCGAGGTATTGATGCTGAAGTTGTACTCCGATATCCTTGGTAAGTCTTTGTTGCTAGCCGAACTCCCGGCATCGCTTCTAAATGATAGACCTCGACTGTTGTCGGCGCTCAGCCCGTTTATCACCCCGACCAGAGAATTGACTGGGGCCAACCCTTGATTTCTCCGACCTGAAACCCGATTTTTCTGAATGAGAGTATGGCCGGTATCTGTCCCTTGATGATCGGACCTCCGGGTCGTAAGCTTTTCTCGACCTTTCAGAGCTTTTGCTCATATTTACGGGTCCCGGGGGGAGCTCGAGCTGGTCATCCTCTACCCGAATCTTTGATTCGTACCTGTTATGAACATCTGCCCAGGTCACAGCCTCATATTCCAACAAGTTTTCTTTCAGCTTGAATGAGGCCGTCGAGCTTCGAGGATTAAGCCCTTTGGTAAAAGCCTGTGCAGCCCATTCCTCCGGAACCGGAGGGAGCTCCATCCGTTCCCTTTGGAAACGGTTCACAAATTCTCGTAGTAATTCATCATCCCTTTGGGCTATGCGGAAGATGTCCGCCTTCCGGGCCTGCACCTTTTTAGCCCCGGCATGGGCCTTTATGAACGCATCTGCGAGCATTTCAAAAGAAGTGATTGAATGCTCGGGCAGATGGTCATACCAGGTCAGCGCCCCCTTCGATAGTGTTTCCCCAAAATTTTCAGCAAAACGGACTCAATTTCATCCTCTTCGACATCGTTGCCTTTTATGGCACACGTGTACGAAGTCACATGCTCCTGTGGGTCCGTTGTTCCATCGTATTTCTGGATATCTGGCATCTTGAACCTTTTCGGGATCAACTTCGGAGCCGCACTTGGAGGGAAAGGCCTTTGGATGTACCTCTTCGAATCCGGCCCTTTTAGAATCGGAGGAGCCCCCGGGATCTGATCCACCCGAGAGTTATATGTTTCCACCCTCTTCTCAGTTGAGTCTACCCGCTTTGCCAAGGTTTCGAGCATTCTCAGAACTTCGGTGGATGAACCGGCTCCCGATCCATTACTCGCGAACTATCCGTGTTTCGTCCCTTCTCGGTTTGACGGTGCCTTTTGACCTTGGCACACTTTATCATTTTTACGAAGCCGAGCTATTGCGATTGTTCGGCGATGGCGGTTCCCGCAACATTTCAAAAATTAAACGTAAATTAATCTCATCCGGGGTATCCGGTGCTTTCCGGCCTTGTGCCCGGGATAAAGTAATTGAATTATGAGTATTTAAGGGATCAGTGGCCGGTTAGGTGGCATTCTCCTGGTTCACGGTGTTCTGCCGGTTGAGGCCTTCCCTTGAATCAACGAATTAGTAGGTCCGTAACCTTGTTCTCATTTTCGACCACAATCTCGTTGTTGTTAACATGAATGGATGTATCGCCATTTGTCCGTTTATTGATAGAAATTAGGAGAAGATTCTATAATCAAACGGGTATAAGGTAGAAGCCAAGATTAAAAAATCACTATTATCCTAGCCCCACGGTGGGCGCCAAACTGTTTACCCCGAATTTAGGTAACAATTGAATTTATAAGTGAGGTATAGGATATGTGGGTAAACTTTAATCTATTTTGGGTTGATGTGGAATATGCGTGATTCGTATGCTATAGTGTGTATATGTGAGTATATGTGTTAATGCCTTGAATAAATATGTTGATATTGATGATTAAGCTAATTGTACTGAATGAATAAGCAAAGCCAAAAACACCACTGATTCGGACTAAAAGAGAGAGAGAGAGAGTTTCAATATATATTTTCTATTACAATGTTCTAGATCTCAAAAAGCCAACCCCTAAAAGTAGGGAAATGTCCTCTATTTATAGTTTTGCCTCATGGGCCTTACATACAATACAAAGCCTTTTTAGAATAAAGAAACCCTAAAAGGATAAGGTAGGGCCGTACGGTCAGACACTCGTACGGTTGTCAGTACAAAATGGCGAACGGTCTTTGCGCGTGGTAGTTACGCAGAATTGGTTAACCGGACCAACGGCCACGTTCAGCTCGGACATGAAGAAACCGGACTAACGGCCATGAGAACTTGACTTGGAGAAACCGGACTAACGGCAACGCTGAGTTTGGTCCGGAGACACCGGATCAACAGATTTACTTCTCTTTTCTCGGATCAGCCACATCCGGTGCAATCCCCCCTGTCTGAAGAAAAGTCCGATCATACTCGTGCTCATTTGGTCATACCCTCGGCCCCGGTCTCACCGGTCTTGCATATTGATTCAGCCGGTTATTATACAATATCAATTTTTTAGTTAATCTGACACGTTTAACCAAAATTATAATTTTTAGGACCATTGATGTTCGGCCTAAAATGCATACATTTAGTCACTGTTTCCCTCACGGTTTTGTATATTTTCAGTCGCCGTTTGAGTATAAAATATATTAGTTTGTGCTTAATTTTATATTTTTAATATGTAGTAAAAAATCGGTATGAAGATGAAGATGAAAAAATGAGTAATAAAGGCATGATTACACAATGATGATCTAATTATATGAATATTATGTGATGATTCGATTTATTAAGCTTGTAGTAAAAGTGAAATTTGAGGCAGCAAAAATATACAAAGTGAAGAAGCCAAGGACTTGCCGTTTGCTGAAAATTGAAAATGAAATCGCAAGGAATAGTGTTACGAATCAGCCCGGGCCCAAGGTGTGCAGGGATTTTACACAAATAGTTATTGGCCCAAGAAGAAAAAATAGGACCGGAAGGTTTTCACAAAGTTTGATTTGGGATCCAGTCCCATTTAGCAACTAGTTAAAAAAGGACGAAGAGTTAGACAGAAAGGTTATGCGTATTGTTGAGAAAACTGTCTCTTCCTCTCATCCCTGTCTGTGAGTCAAAACATCTCATCCCCATTCTTCTACCTTTGTATTTCTATTCCTTTTAAGTGGTTATTTGGTTGTTGTTTCCACTTCTCAGTTGTAACTTATGTTTCCGATGGTTTTAATACATATCAGTATTGCGGTGGTAATTTGATTTGTTAAATTGGTGCTTTCATTGAGAGTACTCCATGACTGGTTCAACTTTGGCAGCAGTGGTCTTGGATCGTTTAAGCGGTGAAATCTAGTGAGCTGGATTTTTCGGGCCGAGTCATACTTCACATTTCGAGGCATCCCTGAAAATATTTGGCTCTCTCTGGCTTACATCTACCTCGACGGGGAAGCACTTGCCTGGTTTGATTGGCTTTATCGCAATGACCAATTTTTTAATTGGAAACATTTCACTGAGAAATTACCTATCCAGTATCGGAAACAAACCTTAACTACTCCGGTGGAGTATCTGACCACAGCTTCACAGGCCCGTTTGACTACCTTGGTTACGCTACTATAGTTCCAGCAGTGGCTCCGGTATCTTTCTTTGATGATATGACCAACATTTCTTACGACTCTGATTTTGAATATGATGTTCACGCTAGAAACTCCAAGAAGGAATCAGTAATGGGTGCGGCGCTCGGTGAAAACTCAGTCCCTGAGTTTCACACGGAGTTCCATTTGGTAGTGGATAAATTAGAGGAGTTGCCTTTGCAGGTAACTCAGGTGATTGGTGAACCTACTCCATGCACTATAATTGATTTTCCTGTTGCTACACAACCAAGGGAATCCGCTGACAAGAAAATGATTGTCTCAAAAATATTACTGACATAGTATTGAAAAAATTCTCCAGCGAAATGAGACGCTGCTGCAATGCCAATTTGCACATCTAGCGCTTCCTGAGATTGAGATGTTTGTTCCCATGAAATTTCGCATGCTGACTTTGACGACCCAGCGATGGATGAGGGTTTTACTGACACGTTTTGCTTCACCGTATATCCTAATTATATAACTCAAGTATGGGATCCCGGACGGCAATCTCATATGCAGGTTTTCATTTTTCTATGTGATTTTGCTTTGGTAGTTGCTACTTCATCATTTGTTTGTCTCTTTTTTAATCACTTGGAAAAGCATAACCATAATAAAGAGAGGCAGAAGATAGAATTGCTTGTGCTCTCTTATCAGTACAGGTATTTTTTACATGAACGTGAGTGGTATGCCTTGCTTAATGAATGTGTATTGGGACTTCCCAACATGGGTAATCTTGGACTTCCTTTTTTCCTTCATGGCTCCCTTATTTTCTCATTCTACAAGACCAATGAAATCATTGAAATTGTGGGTTTAGAGAGTAATGACACGATAGTAAAGGTATTTAAAGGTGAGTGATGATTCTCAAGTTGAAGCTGCAAATCTTTCTTTTGTGGTTTGCACTCACCAGAAAATGACTTTGGATTAGTACTAGCACTGGAAAGAGATGTTTCAGATACGTTGCAGCCGAAATTTCTTAGATCACCCTTGTTTGGCCCAATGCGCGAGGAGTATGCAATTACTTTCTGTTATTCAGTCTCTAGTTGTGTCATGTCGGATGCAAAACTTGACTTTTTTGGACTGCCATGCTTCATTCGCTGCTCTTGACTGTAGTTAAAAGGGTGCTTCGACAGCAACATGAATTAGTGCGCACAACGTGTTCGGCGAAGAGGGTTGAATTTATTAAACTTGAAGTGCCTAATGATTATAGAACTGGCTATTTTACAAGGCCATCCATTGATGTCTTTGCTGATGCTTTAGCCATTGCTCCACGTCATGATGTCGTTCTCGGTGCTGCTAGAAAAATTCACACAGAAGGAATTGTACAAGTCCTTGAAGGTGTATTAGCTCGGCAAACTTGGGTCAGTGTTCTCCAAGTTACTTTGGAAATGATTCTAGTAGTTGATCCTGGAGGAGGTACTTGTGGTGTACCATTCCTTGAAGACAGAGCTGGTGTCCTTGAAGCAAATATAAAGTCCATAGCTAATCTGTTTACTTACACAGCACCTCTCTCTATTGACAATTTTGATGATGATCATTTGGAAGCAACTATTCACGACATTACCAGTTCCAAATTTGGCTTATCACTTTTGGGTTTTTATTTCCTTATTGAATCACATTCTCCGAATAGCATTCGAGTTAATGGTGCTCCAGGTGAGTTTTGTAGACAAATGGAAGGCAATAGCAATATCGATTCCATGGTTTGTTTGAGGATGTTGGGCACTCTAGAGCTTCACCCGGCAATTAATGGAGTCATCGAGCCTATGGTGGGGCGTCTAAGCACTTTCTGTAGGAAATCAAATGTACATTTTACCACAATGAACCTAAAGGTTAAACTACTGGAAAAAAAGGGTTGCCAAGGGAATTATGCTTCTACATAAATGGGTTGCTATGGCCTACAGGATAAAACTATATTTTTAAGAATAATTGGAGTCCCTACTGTGAAAATCATTATACACTTTTTTGTTGCTAGCAAATACTGGACTGCTGGCTTCTTTCTGATATGCAAATGGACATGCCAACCAGTGGCCCTTGCCCTCGTGGAAGTCAATATAGCTACCACTAGTTCATTTATAACATTATTTGTGAGACTTCTCTGACTCGAACCTTGAGGACAAGGTTCTTATCGAGGGCGGGGAGTATTGTTATGAATCAGCCCGGGGCCCAAGGTGTGTAGGATTTCACACAAATAGTTGTTGGGCCAATAAGAAACAATAGGACCGGAAGGCTTTCACAAAGATTGATTTGGGATCCAGGCCCATTTAGCAACTAGTTAAAAAAAGGACGAGGAGTTAGACAGAGAGGTGCGTATTATTGAGAAAACTGTTTCTTCCTCTCATCCCTGTCTTTGAGTCAAAACATCTCATCCCCATTGTTCTATCTTTGTGCTTCTGTTCCTTTTAAGGATTGTAGTCATTATTTGGTTGTTGTTTCCACTTCTCAGTTGTAACTTGTGTTTCCAATGATTATAATACATATCAGGTAATTTGATTTGTTACAAATAGCGTCAATGGGCTGGAATTTTTACCAACTTGATTTTAGATTGACTTAATAACGTATAAACAATCCTAAAACACAATTTTGAAGAGGAATTCGTCCTAAGTAGTGCGAGGAGCTGCCGTGAAGCAAGACAAAAGATTCAGCAATGACTTTTTCCTTTCTTATTTCTGTTTTTCAGTGTTGGTTATGAATATTAGTATTGTGCTTTCACATACTTTTATGAATAAGTAATTTTCTATCTAGAGGTTTGATGGAACCTTTTGTAGGATGAATTCTGTTACATTTTTATATAATTAAGCCGTTAAATTTTTTCGCTTGTTCAACTATGCGCTTATTTGATTGATCGAATGGCCATCAATTTATTGGCTCGTTTATTATGTGTTGCCTCGAGAGACAATGCATATTTAGGTTGTCGTTGAACAATGTCATGACTCCTTGGTATATGATAGATCAATACTATAGGTTTAAAAGAGGGTTTAGATATAACGAATCTTTTACGTGGTCATAGTGAGCGGTGGGAAATTGTTAGCTAGGGTTAGTCGAGTGAATAAAACTATAGAAAATTACAACAATTGATTGAGAGATAATTGTGGTAAGTTAAGTGCTCACAAAGAGAATAAATCGGCGAGATTATAGAGAATGTTGCGAGAAGGATTCTGATAATTGGGGAAATCATAACTCTAGGCCTCCTTAGTCTTGTTTCTAACTTCGTCTTCTTTAGTTGATAACTTTACTGCTTTAATATTTGTTAGTTACGTAGTTAGAAATAAGACCTTAATCTTTCATAACTTACAAAATTCGATTTCGCATTTGAAAATTGGATTATATTTGCGAGGGGACCACTTATTATTTTTATGAACTACGGGAGGCGTTAATACCGGGAAGTAAAGATTAGGTTTTATGTTTGAACATTTTTTGTATTTGGTTTTTTTATTTTATTTTAATTGCTGCCTTGAGAAATATGGCATGGCGGAACAATTATTATTTGGATGTTGGAAATTCTACTCTTGAGCTTTCTAGTGTATATTGTGGAGAACTCCAACCACATTATCATTGTTTCCATTATATGTCTTACCCTTCCTCGAGCCCATATTATGATAGTTCTACTTTTGTTTGTGATGTTGATAAGAGCAATATTGAAGTGGAGGATGTGCAAAAAGTTCATGTTGAAAAATTTAATCATATGATGAGTTGCCTAGTAGAAGAAGGTAGCGCATTTGAGGGAGTCACGGAGGAATTTTGGGACAATAGCTTAAAACATGAGTTTGCCATATTTCAAGAGGAGAAGCCAAGCGTTGATAGCCATTCATCATAGTCAAGGATAGATATTAATGTCATTAGTGATGAGGTAAATATAGAGTCAAGCAAATTACATGGAAATACAAATCTGGTAGACTCTGGCTTAGAATGAGCGAGGAGGTCGAAAATCATGAGATTTTTGGATTGAAGCGAATTAGACCTTATTCCAATCACTTCTCGACCTTGAGTTTTAGAGGAACAATGAGATATCACCGTTATGGCCTTGCAAAGAAGTCTAGGGAAGAGGTAGATGAGCCTACTATCTTCTAAAGTTTTCGAGGCCTTCTAGACAAATGTGTCACTTCTTGATTGAAAAGCCAAAAAGTGCATAAGGAATTAGTTGGTTTTGTCATCGCAAAAACTTTTACCTCCACAAGACTATAATCATAGAGTGGAATCAAAAACCGGGGTTCCAATTCATAAGTTCGAGTGGAGGCAAAACATGGTTCAAGTCGTGCCACGATGTAAAAATCAGGCGCTTTGTAGGACGCAACGCAATTATATTGCTTTCGTTATTTTTAATTATGTTTATTTGTAAGAGTATAAGCATGGAAGCAAAGTCTTTGAAAGCATGCAAAAGCAAGCCAGAGAGTTGAAACTAGCTGTGAGTTGCCCCATAAAGAACCATGCCTTGTAAGGAGAAGTCTGAGTACCCCATGAGCTGCTAATACTTCGGCCTTTGGCCTTCCACGGAGTTTTCTTTACCCTCTTGTATGCGTAGCTTGCATTGAGAGCAATGCATAGTTTAAGTGTGGGGTAGGGAGATACTCTTTGTTCAGCCTTCGTAGTAATTAATAATCCATTTAGTTTTTTTTTTTTTTTTTTTTTTTTTTTTTTTTTTTTTTTTTGCATCAGTTCTTTTCTGGGATGTAACTTGAATCGGGTAATTTTAATTATTTTAGGATTGGTTTTTTTTATTTTTTTGTCTTTGTAGGAGTAGTTAAAAGAGAGAAGGAAAATCTTGTGACTTGTTTGATGCCATCATATTTAGGCCCGAGCTTGAGCTATACTTTCCTCGTGAGTGCTTGAGCAATTAATAAAATAGCAAGTTTTTTCGACACGTAGGCTCATGATAGTGACTCCGTATATAGCTCATTTGTAATTTGTAGTTGGCGATGAGCCCATCAATCTTAAAGTAAAATGGATCCATCTTGATTGAGACTTGTGCCATGTGAGATGAGGATTTTTTGCATATATTCCATGTTTTGCATCTTACTTTAGAACTTGCTGGGTATGTTATTGAAGCGACAATATAAGTGTTTCTCTGTTTAGAAAATGATAATTGACTTTTTTTTTTTTTTTTTTTTTTTTTTTTTTTTTGTGTTGCAAATTTTAGCATGTTCAAATATCAAGTTACCACTAGTTAACCCTTTGAGCATGTAGCCTTTCGTTTTTAGTAGTCATATTTTTGCCTTGTCTCATTTGTTGAATTTTTAAATTTTGCACCGCGCTTCAAAGTGGTGAAAAAGACCCTCTTAAAAAGAATGTGACATGAAAAGATAACAAGAATATACCCAATGAAAGTATCAGCAACTGCAGTGCAGAGGGAATTAATGCCTAAATCTTAACCCTACCTTGGGAAGTAGCGATATTGTTTGCGGTAGGCCTCGAGCATAAAGGACAAACAATCCAATCGGTATTTAAAAGAAATAATGGAAGCGAATAAACGATGGCCAAATACTATAAAAAAGACGATAGTGCGGTACAAAAGAAAAAAAGAATACTACCAAAATTAATGCGATAATAGAAGTAGAAGAAACAACAGATAATAGAAGGAAACTAAGGACAATCACTACTAAAAAACTGCTGAAAACCGACCAAAAATAATTGATATTTCCTACCTCACGAGGTCGGTTTATGAAAAAATGCGACCACAAAACCGACCTCAAAAGTAGGTCCGGTGGTCGTGTCACAACATTTAGCGACCCCACGAGGTCGGAAAAAGCGACCACACCACGGTACATGATTCATCAAAAAAAAAAAAAAGGAAAATTAACATACCGACCTTATGTGGTCGGAAAAAAGCGACCACACCCGGTCGGTACATGATTCATCAAAAAAAGAAGAAAAATTAACATACCGACCTCATGTGGTCGGTATATTAAATTATTACTTTTTAAGTAAAAGCATTAACAACCACACTAGGCCTGTAAATTATATATTTTTTCAAGTTACCGACCTCGTAGTCGGTATATTGAAAATTTTTATTTATTTATTTTTATGTCACCGACCTCATGATTCGGTATATTAAATTATTACTTTTTAAGTAAAAGCATTAACAACCACATGGGGTCCGTAAATTATATTAGTTGTTGTATATTTTCAAGTTACCGACCTCGTGGTCGATATATTGAAAATTTTATTTATTTATTTTTATGTTACCGACCACATGAAGTCGGTCACTATAAATGTATGAATAATGACAATCATGAACCGCGCGACCTCATGAAGTCGGGTTCTTTAAAATGTGGATATTGATATGAACACAACCCACCATGTGGTCGGTTTCGATAAATGATATGAACCTGACCGACCACGTACGAGGTCGGCTTTTAAACATATCAGAAAATGAAATTAAAAAAACCGACCTCACGAGGCCGGCCTTTTCCGCAGAAAAATTAGCGACGTGCCTACTTTTGCAACGTGCCCACCTATCAACAATGAAAATCGAGTTCTATATTTAGCTAAAAACCAGCTATACTAGCTACCAACAATCTAACAAGCACATATAATAACATGCTACAACCCGCACTACATCAAATTTAACTCAAAACTACTTCAAATTGAATCAAAATATAAT
>NW_026726858.1:0-37728 GCF_029784015.1 Lycium ferocissimum
TTTGGGAGTGCTCCTTCGTCCGGAGCCTACATTTTGGTATATATTCTTTCGTCGCATATGTATATATTCGTTCAGGGGTGCGACGGGGCCCTGTCCCGTCATATGATTCTGTTGTTTTGTTTAGAGGTCTGTAGACATGTACGCGGGTTATGGTTATGTCTGTACAATTATGCGTGTGTGATATATGTTTTGGGCGGTCCACCCGCCGCGGCAGCCTAGTCGGCTTGCCTTTGTACATATTTCGAGACTCTGTGCATTATGGTAGCCTTGCCGGCATTGGTGATATATGTCTGTTCATATGCGGTAATTTGAACCTATATGTGATCTTTGTATTTGTGCAAGTATTAATACGTCAATTCTGAGTAATAGGTGCGTATAAGTGTCTAACTCGGGCACTAGTCATGGCCTACGGGGTTAGGTCATGACACAATCGAAGAAATCGACCTTCGCGTCCAAATGGGGCCTGCGGAGTTTATTATTGAATTGCAAGTCATGAAGATAGCTGCTAACTACAACTTGTTGCTGGGAGGACCGTGGATCCACATGGCAAGAGCCGTGCCGTCTTCACTACATCAAGCTATAAAATTTCTAGGGAATGGCCATGAAGTTGTAATTCATGGAGAAGGTAGTACCCATTACTACCCAAGCAACTCGGTGCCGGTCATTGAAGCAGTTCCTAAGGGGATAGACTTCCACGTGGTGGAATATTACACCTCAGAAAATTTCGTGTTACTACGACTATAGACGGCTTAGTATGAGCTCAAGGGAGAGAAAAATTATACAAGGATCAGGGATGAAGATTATATGATCTGAGTATAAGAATATATATATGACATTTGGAGACCGTATGGAGTAAATTAGTTAACACGTTACTTGATGAATAGCCCTCGTAACCGTAAGTTAAGGTGGGGCTCACATGTCGGGGTTTTATAAAGGACATATGAAAAGTGATATGAGTAGTACATGGGAAGTTGAGCAAATCTTACGAAGGACCCTTAAGCCAAATATGGGCATAAGCCCTCCAAAAGGATCATTTAAGGATACGTTTTCGGATGATCTGACTTGGAGGGGCCAAAACGCTATTATAAGTTTGGAATTTGGAAACATTGAGTTCCATCGAATGCTCTTATATTCATGTGTCTTTGACGAATTTTCCCAAGATCATAACCTAATTGGCCGAGAGTGATTTGAGGCAAATATTGAGGCCCGCTTCATTGTTGATTAGAACTCGGGTTACCACTTTGTTTCGGCACATGACGATGATATGTAGAGCTTTGTTATGTGTTGTGCCTTCTTTGGGTAGCTCTTTACTAGTGAAAGCAATCTGATGCTCTTTCATGACATTTGCGACCATCTCGGTTAAATTCTCAATGCTTGTCCCCACAGGGACATAGGCTTCTTTTAACACTTTCATTAAAGCCAAACGGTGTTCAGGCGAACTCAGTAATAATGCTAGCACGGATATCTGAGCTGGTGTCTTCTTCAAGTGTTCTACAATGAAGTATTCCTTTGGCTGTATCCTGCACTAGAAATCTTCAACCTCACCCTCGGTAATGGGCCTCTTTTGGTTTCCTTCTCTTCTTGGTGTCCCTTGGGCCAAATCTTCAGGAGTGTAATACCTTCCAGACCGCGTCATTCCATGGGCAGCTGCCACTTGCACAATGAATTCCTTCCTTGGTACCACTATCCCCTCTTGAGATATCGGCGCTACGATTGGCATGGGGATTAATACTTTAAACTGTGGACATTCCTGTATTGTTAGTGACACCTCCGTATGTTCAAGTGCTTGGATTGGATCTCAAATGAAAGGCTTGCCTATAGCCCAATCTTCTTCCCTTTCTATCATATGAATCGTGTTGTTACCATGCTTAGGCAAGGGATTGGTATTCACATTTGGTGTTGCAGTCTGAAGAATGATCTCTTTTTTGTCAATCATATCTTGTATCTTATGATTCAAATTGATGCAATCTTCAATACTGTGTCTATTTCCCCCAAAATGGTTGGCACATGTTTGATCTACTCGAAAGAATTTATTTTCGAGATTGAGTACCTTTGGTGGGACCGTTTGGATCATTCCTACAGCATTTAAACTTTCAAACTATTTGGTTCTTGTTTCTAGTAACAGGGTAAACACTCGGGCAGGCTTCTTTTCAAAATTAGGAAGTGGCAAATTGTAGGCATTTGGCGATGGTTGATTTTGGTAATTTGCTGGTGGGTTATTTCGTGGGGCTTTGTAAGCAGGTATGGGAGTTTGATAATTTTGATGTGGAGTTTAGTAATTCGATAGTGGTGATTGGAAAGTAGTTTGTGAAGCTTGGTAGTTTGTTTGTGGAGCTTGGTAATTTGGTGTTGGCGTCTGGAAAGTAGGTTGTGCATAATAAATAGGCACAGAGTCATATGGTGTCGGTAAATAGGCATTCAGTGTTGGTGCTTGATAAATTTTGACGGGAGATCGTAGTTCTTCCCTCTTTTGGGTTCTTGGCCTAGGAGTGTGGGAAACATTTGCCACGTCCTCTTTCTTTTTTCTGGTGATTCCCACAGTGCTTTGTTCTGCAGGTTTGTCGGCTACGCTTATGATTCTTCCGGATTTGAGACTATCTTCTGCGGCCTTTCTCATTTTTACTAATTCAAAGAATGGCCTCCCAGCCATTGACAACATACGATCATAGAAATCGGTCTTTTTTGACCGTATAAACACGAAGACTAACTTTTCCTCGCTCAATGGTGGTTGTACTAGAGCGGCTTCGGCCCTTCATCTACTCGGATACTCGCGGTAGTTTTCCGTTGACTTTTGTTTGATTTTCTCCAAGTAGTACCAGTCTGGTACTATTCCAACATTGAATCGGAACCTTTCCATAAAGACTCTGCCATTTCTTCACAGGAGGCCCATTGACGCATATCTTGTGAAGTGAACCATTCAGAAGCTTCCTCGGTTAAGCTTCGACTGAAAGGCCTCATGATCAGTGTTGGGTTGTTTCTTATTTTGACCAGTTGGTCACAAGAGTCTCGTAGATGGGCCTTCGGGTTACCTACCCCATTGAACATTTCGAATTTGGACACTTTGAAGCCCTTGGGCAGATCCAAGCCTGGATGAAGACAAAGGTCATCATAGCTCAACCCAGTTGCTTTTCGGGTATCTTTTGTTGATTGTGTGAGCATTTTCTCAACCTTGCGCTCAATTTCTATTGCGCCTATCCTACTCGGCTCTCCAGACCTTTTTCCATCTCCTCATAGTGATCAAGTTCTTGATGATCTGGAGAGAACGCACTTGGCGTGATAGGGTATGGAAAGAGACGACTAGTGGGGGTAGTCTTTGTTGTTAGTAAAGAGATGATGCTTGGTCGCACGGTAGCGTGGGTGTGAGTGGGCTAAGGTGCTTGGTATGATGGTACTGAGTGGACGGTTTCAGGAATTTGGACAATGTTGAGTAGGGGTGGGGTGTGGTAAGATGTACTTAGGTTAGCAGGTTGTGGTATTGTTCCAATGGGGTAAGTGGGAAAATTGTAGGACAATGGTGAGCTTAGAGATGGAAAAGGTGAAAGAGGCCTCCTTGCTTTAGCAGATGTCTCTTTAGCCATTTCAGCTCTTGTGACCTTCTCCTGAAGATCAATGACTTTCTCCAGCAGCATGTTTATCACGTCCTCGGAGTGCGAGGATTCCTTTGGATTTAACAGGTGAGAGTCCCTGATGACGAGTTTGTTCTGATTGTTCTTGTTTTCTGAGGTACCAGTCATTGTCACTTTTCATTTGTCTTGTTAGGAAAGATATGCTATTGCAGCTTTGGATCTGGCTAAGTATGCCAGCATGGAACAACACGGATCAACCTCTTTCTATAAGAGAAAAACAACTCAAAAGCGAATGACGTTAGTGCGTTAGACAATAAATAGAAAAAATAGGATATCGCACATAGTTTGCACATAAGCACATAGAGCACAAAAAAATCATGTATTTGATTTAAACGTTTGGTTGATCCATAGTTCTGAGGTTTTTGGCTATTTTGGCCCTTTGAGTCACTTTGGATCTTGGTATGATAGTCTATGGTTGACTTGCTTTGGAAAGTCTTCTTGAAGCCTGCTTGCGAAAAATAACTATGGAAAAATATATATTTTATATAATATAGGGACCGAGTTTTACGTAGACTGCTTACATATCCCTACGGGGAAAATCAGTCCCCTTCGTAGTTCGGTTTACATATAAAATATTTCTAAACCTATACTACCCAAAAGCTTTCCCATACCAGGACCGATAAGGGCTTCCTACGTATCCCTCCTTGGGACATCTGGTCGGACGTGGTTTCTTTTACAGATAAATAAAAAGAGAGGAGGACAAACTTTGGAAATTTACAAAAAAGGGCCTTCCCCTAAGTCTAAGCAGAAGTGATCTCTTCTCGAGATTAAAATGGGTTGTTGTCCTTGAAACCATTGGTTTGGCCTAAGGCTCTATTTCCTAATAACAGGGCGGGAGTACTACCCAAATCCCCCCAGTATAGACCAGGTGCTTCAACGCAAATTTGAAAGCCTCGTATTCTTCGATATCATGCCCAGGTGCTCCTGAGTGGAACAAGAAAATCCTTTGTTGACTTGATCCGCTTCATGAGGGTTTCCAAGCGGCCTTGACTGGATGAACCTTCTCAGTACTTGCCAATTTTTGGAAAATACTAGCCTATGAGTCCTTAAATATGGTGAAGTCATAACGCCAAACGTGGGTGTCCAAAGTGAGTCCTTCATTTGGAGTGACCATGTTGTGGACCAACAAAGATTGAGGCCTCCATAACTTGTGTATTGTCTTGCTGTCGATCATTCTCACAATCCTTCTTCTTAGAGCCAAACACTCATTCGCAGTGTGGCCGGGTTGATTCTTATGAAACGGACACCTCTTGTGCACATAGACTGGAGCGCAAGGTGGTAGCTTCTCATAGCTAACACATGTAGCACCTACACTCTTCACCTTCCCGAAGATTTCTTCACCTCGTATATGCTTCGGCGTGACACGGTAAGGACAAACAATGGCCTTAAGAGCAATGGCCTACCAAGCTGGTGATGGCGGACGAATGAGTCCTTGGGTTACGTCATTTTCCTCCTCTTGGGCTGCAGAGGCAGCAGTGGTGGCCTCTTTAGATGGCCATGTTGGCTCTTGTGGTTCGGACTCCTCCTTGGGATCCTCATCTTTTCCCTCGAGAGTCTTGATTTTGACTATCTAAGGCACCTAACTTGGTGCCATTCCTTTGGCTTTTTTTGACGAGCTCTCTTGGTAACGCTCCAACTTTGTAGTCTCTTTTGGTGGATTCTCAACGAGGTTCAAAATTTGGTCGGCCTCTTGATCTTGGCTCAGAGTAATTTGATCTTTTCCTCTAGCTTGAGAATCTTCCTACTAAACGATCCTTCATTCTCGCTAGCGGTGTTGCTTCGACTTCTTCATCCGTCCATTAGTAGAAAATCAACCCTTTTAGGAGGTGTAAAGGGTTAGTTTTCCTATGTTTGTGGTTTTCGGTTAATTGGTATTTCCTTGTGTTTTTCTTTGGGATAGTAATCGGAACACGAGATCAACTAATCATTCAAACGAAATACATGCAACACATAAACATTTAATCATATAATCATGCAATAAATCAGGCTAGTCATATTTCTAAAGTAGTCAACCTAGTTGATTTGAAACATAAATGTTCCATTTGCATTAAACCATTGCCCCATGAATCATAGTTTCATTAATAATATTTTACCATAAGGGATTACAAAAAATCATAAAGCATAAAAAAATAAAATCAGCAAAAGTGTCCTCCAGTGGATGATAACGAAGCTCTCTTGATCTTTGCCTTCTTGTCCCTTCGAAGGGCGGTCTGAATATGTAGATGAGTCGATGTCAACACGACATCCATCAAAAAACCCTTATCTATGAAAGTCATCAATGCGGTGTCGTCCATTGTTTTCTTCATTCGATCATCAACCTCCAAAAAGTAGTCATGTATGAAGTCCAACTCTTGGCTCAAGCTATCTATGACGGTTTGATCATACTCAATCTTCTCCAAGTATTTTACATCCCTATCATCTACTCGCCTTTGGATCAAACGAGCCTTGATTTCAGCTTTTGAAGACTTGTCTTGGATGCAATGATAAAAGATAGGACCGGGAGCCAGAGTGCTTTGCAAGTGGGCCCTCAACCAATCTCTATAGTTCTCATCACAACTCGGGTTGAACCTATCTTGAGCAAAAGTCTCCGGACCCCAAATAGTGCAACCATTCCATTCTCGGACTATGTCTCCACCCATTTGAATCTTGTCTTCCTCGTAGTCGACTATGAATTCCCTCATGTTTCTTACTTGGGGTATGATCTGGGTCCTACCAAACTGTCTTAGTACTCGGGCAGGCACATAAGGGCGGATCCCTCGAATTCCCATAAGTGGTATAAATGGACACTTTGCCCCTTGACAACAACGGAATCAGATATGAAATTGGCGACCATCCATTGTATGCTTCTCTCTTTGAGCCTAAAGAAGAAGAAATCCCAACTTTTCTTGGTTTGTTGTCCTATGTCTGGATAATGAGCGTAAAGGTCATCGTTCCCCATTTACTTACTTAAATATTGGGTACCCACGACCTTGCTCAAGTGCTTAATGATCCACCATTGTAGGAGTAGGTTACACCCTTGGAAGTAATTGTAATGATTTCGGCACATGCTTAAGGCTTGGATTATGTCGGCAAGGATGATAGGGGTTAGGTCAAAGTATTTGGTTTCTCCATTTGTTGCTATGCCGTAAAAAATAGCATGGGTGACAGAAATGACTGAGGTATCTATGGTTTTGTTTCTATCTTTCGGGAATACCATGAGTCCTAGTAAGCAAATGGCGAAGGCCAAAGGTTGGGTGTCTTCCCACTCGACAAAGGATTTAAACTCTCCAGGGTGTTCCAAAAATCCTTGTTTGGTCCCAAACCATTTGTGTAACTCTCTAAAGGCTATGGTTGGACCGAATATCCAATTGGCGTGGGATAAGGATAACATTTTGAGGATTTGGTTAGGGGTAAGCTTATGTGGGATAAGGAGGTTTTTGTCGGGTTTCTTTCTTCTTCTTAGACAAGTTTGAATGTTATCTATCACATCCCAAAGCTCCTCTAAAGTTGGGGCCATCTCTATGTCATCCCCAAATCTGAACACCATCCTATCTCGATCCCAATAACCCATGATGATCTCGATCAAATCCCTACACCCGGTCATGACTAACAAAGAAGGAAGATTTCCTAAACATTTGGTCACTTTCTTTTGTTCCTCAGCATTCATCCAACCCTACCATATTTTCAACATATCAGGTGCCTCGAGAACCATGCTGAATTTCAAGTTGGTGTTCATCTACAAAATAAAGCACGGTTAATTCCCCAACCCCATGGACAATGGTTTAACACATAGGGGAGAGTTTAATACCATGATGTGCGCCTATCCCATACATTATGTGTTGCGCTCTCAACACTAGATCAATGTCATGTCCACTTTTTTGTATCTCATTGTTATATGAATTTTATGAAAGAAGTTTAAGGATGTTTAAATATATTATGGTTTTAGGCCACCAGTTCAGTCGCAATCACTGGCCTACGATCGTGTTGATCAACCAGCTTCATTACATCTGGTAACTAAATGACACATTCAAAGTATTTAATGTTCTTGACATTGTTGTCTTATCTTAATTAAGGCTCAATAAAATTTGATTGAGAAAGTCAAGGGTGGATGGGTAGCTCAAGGGGGATGGGGGTGTCGGGATAGTAAATCCTTGATTTAGGCCCTCAAAATTTCGAGGCCTCAAAAGATTTTTCTAGTGAATTTGATGCTTTAATTTTAGTTTAGCTATTAAAGTTTGCATAAAACATAAAAGAGTACAAAATTTTGTAAAAAGAAAAGAAAGATTATCTACTCTTCATCACTAAAAATATTTTAAAACTTTAAATTAAAGTACTTAAATCATCATATTAGTAAATACATTTTTTGACAACAATATCAAAGGTAATGTATTATAAATACAAGTCTACCATATTATTTATTTAAATTACCTCTTACTAATATAAATAACAATATTACAATGTGAAGTTAAAAATATTATGTCAATTAAGAATATTTTTTATACTACAAACCACAAGTATGAAAAAAGGCAACATTAACTTTTTTGCATATGTGTGTATGATGTGAGTTCCAATACAAAAAATATATAAGATATCTTATAAAATTTAGAATTAAGCCACTAATTTTATTGAGTCGCCCTTGAGTACGGTGACAACGAAAAGATGACTAATTCATAAAATTGATTATACCTCTATAAAGTTTGAACATTCCGCTTTTGGGGCTTCAATGTGAATCTGTCTCTTTGGGTCCATCACTAATTGAAATTTCTTTCACTCGATCACTTATCCAAGTCTCGCTTTTATTATGTGGTGTACCAATCAACTTGTTTTGAAAATTTCATCTGGCACATGGGCATAAACATCCCGAGACAAAGTAAAGAAAAAAGTGAACCAGTCTATGAGGAGTGAAAACTTAGAGCTGAAACTTCTTCAACAAAAAAGTGAAGAACATAATTTAAGAACTTATATATTTACCATAACACGACCATGATTTACAAAACTATTAGAAGGAAAGATTCCTACGGTCATGGGTTGCTCCTCTAAAGCATCTAGGATTATTGCATCACCCACGAGTCAATCATAACTCGCAATACCTATTTTGGGTTGTGTTCGATAGACAAGAATTCAAAAGTTAATGTATTTTTTAAGATTAGTGATTTGGAAAAAAAGATGATTCATTTCCTACTCACTAGTAACAAATGACACTTTCAGGGAAAAAGAAGTTGAGTTATATAAGGATGGAACTATTGTTTATATATGAGAATTTTGATGACTTCATTTATATTTGTAATTTAATCAAATAGAACTGTTGTTTATATATGAGAATTTTTTATCTCTTTTATCTCGAATAAATCTACAAAAAGGTCATCCTATACCATTATAAGAATAACTACAACTTGAAATTTAGAATATTAGAATTTGAAAAGTAAAAAGGATCTTTAATGTTTTTTTGATATTCAGATAGTAGTGAAGGTTTATTTCAAATATCCATTACTGTTTTTAACACCATGCGAATCGCGGACCAACTCACTAGTGATATATAATTGTAAGTCAATTACTCCCTCAATTTTACTTTATGTGATTAGATATTCGAAGTATGAGAGTCAAAATGTTTCACATGAATTCAAATATAAAATTTTCAAGTTTTTTTTTTCTTAAGATAAAATTTACATATTTTAAAACTACCCAAAGATACTTTAAGTCACACTAGTCAATTGATTTATGCTCATATTCTTAGGGAAGGTAATCAATTAGCTGATTCTTTAGCTAATAGAGCCTTAGACAAAGGAATCACTGAATTTGAGCACTTCATGGACATGGATGTAGAGCTAAGAAGGATTTTAAATAGTGATAAATCACAGACTCCATATTTGATAATTCAGATAAGGTAATTTCATAATGCAGGGGAAGAAAAGACTAAGGAGAAGTGATAGGAGAATCAGGAGGAAGAATAGGGGACAAACTTCTTCCTTTCAAATCCTTAGGGAGGAGAAAGGAAGTTTTTTTTAACTAACAGTTTATTTCTTTGTGCTGGTATAAACATAACATGCAGTAGGAGTACAGGATCAAGCATAATGGTAATATATCATGGATTGTCTTGACATTTGAAGTAGTACAGTAAAATCAAGGGGCAAAGCATATCTCTATACTATAATTTTCACTTAAGTTTCATGAATGAAGATAAATTGTTTGTCTACTTGGTGGTATTAACATCTCAGGATGTTCAATCCAAGGGACATACAAGAATTCTATATTTATGTTATTTAAGGAGAATTACTCACACAAAGATATTGCAAGAACTCAATCAGTAAGATGAAACCAGTTTTGGCAACCATCAGCACAAATATTCACACACAATAGTCCAGACTATTCAGAGTCAGCCAAAGCAGAGACAAATCCACATCACAACACACCATACAAACAAGTCGAGTTTGAAAGGAAGGAAATACCTGATAACATAAATGTAACGACCCATTTGGTCTTTATAGTGCTTTTGGCACTTTCGCCACTTCCGAGCGTTTATTGACTCATTTTGACCCGAGGTTGACTTTTGGGCAAACGGACTTTTTTTGGAGTTTCGTCAACTCCGAGAGGTCCGAATGATTGTTTAGAACTTGTATGTATGATTGGTTCTTTTCCCAATGCATTTTGGTGCATCTCGAAACTTTGGATGGGAAATGGGAAGTAGGCACCGATGGTTGACTCGATCAACGAGGCCTCCGTTGGAAATTTTGAGACCACGAGTGTCTTCGTAGCATAATTTTGTATAGGTTTAGGTGGTCGGATTAGGAGCAGATGGCCTCGGGAATAACCCAAAAATTTGATGGAAGACTTAGAGAATATAGGGATTTCTGGGGCGCGGTGCCCGCTCGCACTGTGAGCCACCGCTGGTACCGCGGTGGCAGAGGTAGTGACCGCTGGGGCGGTCACGAGTAAACTGGGCCTCACCGCTACAGCGGTGTCCCCGACGCCGCAACGGCGTAGCTGTAGCGGCACTCCCTTCGCCATGGTGGTCACGGGCAGGGGAATTTCATTAAATGTGTCTTAAAATAAGACCTAGACCCTCATTATGTCATAACTCGATATTGTAGCTTGGGAAGGCGTTCGGGGGATAAATTGAGGAATTTCTTGGAGGTAAAGCTCGTCTAATCACTTACTTCTCTTTAATCATTATCCTCTTAGAATCATCCCTTCCCTTTTCAATCCTTAGAACAGAATTTGAAGAAGGGTTTTGGGAGACTTCTCCCTAGGGTTATAATTGATAAAATTGATGATGTTAATACTAAAATGTGACGAATCTAAGCTTATTCAACCCATATCTTCCACTTTTAATGTTGAATTTCAGATTTGGGGAATTAGGATTCATACCCAATTTGGGGGTTTTACTAGAAATCAAATTTGGGGATAGTTCAGATAAATCAACAATTAATGACTGGGTTATGATTACCTAGGATTCAATTTGGTATTTTACCCGTGAATTTTCCATTTCGCCCTTGTGGGCCCGTTTTCCCAATTTCTAGGGTTAAATTGGACCTAATTGATATCATAGAAATATTAGTATCATTATTCATGATTTCTAATTTAGAATTCGATTATGCTTAGACTACTTTAGTTCTGAGCTTTAGAGAAAGGTCAAGGCGATAGAGTGACTTGTTGGTGTTGGGTTATTGATCACCAGCAAAGTTATGGTTTACCTTTGGTGAGATTTAGTATACTGAATCACATATTTAGATTATGATATTGGAGACAGCATGTGAACCTTTGGGTGTGAAGTTAGGATGGTTATCGCCTTAGGTTGGGCCCTGATGTGTGTTGGGACTAGCCACCCCGTTATATGTGTTTGATTGTTTAATTGTGTTGGCTTGATGCCGTGTGTAGTTGGTAGATAGAAAATGTCGATTGTTGTCCTGATTTGGGATAGGATTGACATAATCGTTGTTGGTATTTTTACTATGATATATATATATATATATATATAGATTGGCATACTCACTGTTGGTACTTGAGTTATTGATATATGTTGGCATACCCATTGTTGGTATTTATACGATGATACATTGTTGGCGTACCCCGTTTAGGTACTTGTGATATTGAGCTTACTTGTTGGTGATTAACTTATGCATTGTACGCATTCTCTCATATTATCATGCATGGCTGATATCCGGTGATGATTCGGTATCGTTGATTGAGCGAAACTGATATTTGACAAACTTTTTTACTTGAGTGATTGTGAAAAAGGCCGATGTCCGAAGATCCATCCCGGAATCGTTGTTTCTATGAAACTGGTACTTGCTAAACTCTTTTACTTGAGTGATTGTGAGAAGGCCGATGTCCGAGGTTCAATTCCGGGATCGTTGATTTATGAAACTAATATTTGACAGCTTTTTTGAATGATTGTGAGAAGGCCGATGTCTGATGGTTATATTCGGGCATCGTTGTGCATGGCCGTCTTCGATGTTATCCCTGATTCGATTGTAGTGCATGGGCTCCACGGGTCCCCCAGAGTGGTGCCGATGAGACTCCCCCCGTGAGCAATTAGCCAGGGTCCCGTCTGTCTGTTTGGCAAAGATCCGAGACAGGTGGTAATCAGACTTCGCGAGTCACACTGGGTTGTGCTGCCGAGACGTCGATATTTCCGTCCGGAGTACATGTGTACATCTCATTTGCATAGCATGGCATGGCATCACATTCATACCATTATTGCATTGCATTGCATTATGACTTGAGGGAAATGTCTTGATGGCTGTATTGTGGTGGATTGTATGGTTGATTCTATTGTGCGATAGTTCCAGGGTTTGATATACTCAGACTTATTATGATTGGGGTTAGATACTTACATAGGTGTTGATGGGTACTCGACTACGATTATATTGTTTCATGCGTGATTGTTTTACTTGTTTATCTGTGTTTTTTTCTGAATTGTGTTACCTATGCTTAGTCGGCCTATGATACCTACCAGTACTGTTGTTTGTACTGACCTGCACTTGTTGCCTTCTTTTATGAATGCAGAGTATCAGGCCGGATCAACTTCTCTAACTCGTGGCTGATCGACTCCTCAGCTTCTACTTGAGTTTTCCAGGGTGAGCATGGCGTCCGGCCGACTCAAGACTCTTCTATTATTTATGTCTTACTTTTCTTTCAAGATATGATTTGAGACATTTTATGTATTATTATTCAGACCAGAGTTATTCAGATTTAGATGCTCTATTATGACCAGACCAGATATTGGGGTGGATTCATTTACTTCCGCGCTTATCTATATTATGCTATATCATGAGACTTACGTCATTTACTTCTTCCGCTATTTATTATATTTATTGATTGTGAACGTTGAGTTAACGGTTCGCCTACCGAGGTGGGAATGGTGTCACGACCCAAACCGATAGGCCATAACTAGTGTTCGAGTTGGACACTCATATCCGAACCTGTTAGATATAATCAGACTGATACTAAGGACAATGTGGAAATCTGTAAAAAAAAAACATGTTGTGGACTCATAATGCCATATATCATAATGAACCTGTCTCCTGAGGAATCACATTTAACCCAACATAACAAAATATGCAAGTCGACAAAGCTGCCACTTCACATGAGAATATCCAAAACGAATTACATCTGTATAGCTGACCAGACCATATATGTACAACCCACATATGTCTACAGACCTCTAAAAGTATAACAAAGTCTATATCAAAAGGATCTGTACCAAAATAGCTTAAGCTCCGAAACAATGGAGCTCTCCAAGCAGCTGGGCAGAAGTCCTAAGCCAGAGGATTACCAAACTGAGTGTCTATACTTGCGGGCATGAAACGCAGCCCCGAAGAAAGGGGGTCAGTACGAAAAATGTACTGAGTATGTAAAGCATGAAGTACAATAAAGAAGATCATGACTGAGTAACAGATGACAAGAGACAAGCATGATAATCAAGGATACCAATGCATTCGTGCCTTATGATATATATATATATATATATATATATATATATATATCGTACGGCCCATGATGGGACTCGGTGAGATAATAATATACATCGTACCCGGCCCATTATGGGACTCGGTGAAATAATATATACCGTACCCGGCCCTTTAGTGAGGGACTCGGTGAAATAATCATAAACCATACCTGACCCATTATGGGACTCGGTGAAATAATCATATACTGTACCTGGCCCATTATGGGACTCGGTGAAATATAATACGTACCCGTCCCTCTAGTGAGGGACTCGGTGAAATAGTCATATACCGTACCTGGCCCTTTATGGGACTCGGTGAAATATATAATATACATACCCGACCCTCTAGTGAGGGATTAGGTGAACAATGCAATAAAATTGTGCACGATTACGTACCCGGCTCGGGACTCAGTGAAGTGATACATTAGCAATATGCACGAATAGAATATTAAGAGAAATCATGTACAAACTGAATCACCATTTAGAACTCGAGAAAAGAAACAGCATGAACCAACACTTGAGAATCAAAGACAACTGTCATGTCAAGTACCACTGAGAACTAGAGTTCGTTGGAGTCATGTATGTTCATCGTTTGCTCACTTTATGTAATTCATGCCAAAAAAAAGGAAGGGATAACTTTATATACCTTGAAGCTTATCTATTCGGTCAACTTCTACTTCTCGGACTCGCAAATCTACAATCAAGGGAATTCATACTATCTTTAGGCTCGTTACCAAATGCTTATCCTAATCCTTTAAATTAACTTTTTCTAGGATGTAAGAAATTTCGGCGCAAAAGATCTCCCCCGTTTATATCCCTAGCCCGAAATCACAGTTACCAACAACCAACAACCATAACAACACAACAACAATAACAACATCACTAACATCAACATACTCTATAAGACACCTCATATGATATTTATCCGATTTTTCAACCAGCTACTCCGTTATGCGGCTATCTAATAGTTTTATTCCCGTAGTAAACGAAGATTAGCATTAACAATAAGAGATTCATACCTTTCTCTTGATAATATTGCTATATCTTCACTTTTTCCCACCTTGAACTGAGCCAAATGCGTTGTTATACGATTTTGTAATCGCAACTATACGCTACCTGGATCGAAATTCGGTAATTATACTGGATCCGGGCTAAAATTTGATGTTAAGAAGTTGTGGGAGGTCTTTCAGAATTTTGGGTTTTTTTTGGGTGTTTTGGATGAAGAAGGGGGGGTAATCCCCCCTTATATAGAGTTCCAGAAACTGCCCAAACCGACCTAAAATTTGGTCAGCGCGTTCATGCTGGCTTATTTTTTCTGACTGCACGTTCATTCAGTAAAATGGTCATAACTTTTGATCCCGATATCGTGTGAGGTCCCACGACCTATTGTTAGAAATCTCATTCAATTATCTACAACTTTCGTTTTTGGTGCGATTCCAAATTCCAAGCTTATCATGGCGTTTTGGCCTCCTCAACTCAGATCATCCGAAAACGTATTCTTAAATCATCCTTTTGGAGGGCTTATGCTCACATTTGGCTTAAGGTTACTTCTTGAAACTTGCTCAACTTCCCATGTACTACTCTTATAATTTTTCATATGTCCTTTATAAAACCCCAGAATGTGGGCCCCACCTTAGCTTACAGTTACGAGGGCTTTACATCAAGTAACGTATGAACTAATTTACACCATAAGGTCTCCAAATGTCATACATAAATATATTCTTATACTTAGATCATATGATCTTCATCCCAAACCCGAGCCTAAAATTTGCTCAGCGCGTTCGCACCCCGTGGTGGCGCATTCACGCTGAGTTGGCCCTTGGCCTCCTGCGCGTTCGCGCCACTCCTCGGCGCGTTCGCGCAGGATATTTTCCTAGCCTGCCACCCCAACTTTTAACGTCCATATCTTCTTACCCCAATGTCCTATTGAGGGGCGGTTGACACCTATGGAACTCAACGTTCAACTACTAGGTGTAACATGGTCTCCCCCTTAGAAACATTCGTCCTCGAATGTTTATAATAGGTCTCGTACTGTAAAAATTTTGGCAGAGTCTCCTCTGTAACTATACCTACCATCCTGTATTTAGCAAACTCACAGGGCCACAATATATCATATAGTTTCATTACCCATCAATATAGTCAAGTAAGGAAATGAATTACCTGCAGGCATAGGAAACAAGTGAGGATACTTATTCTTCATTTTGTCTTCAGCTTCCCAAGTTACTTCTTCCCTGTTGTTATTTCACCACAACACTTTGACAGAAGCTACATCCTTAGTACGTAACCTTCTAACTTGGCGATCAAGTATAGCTATGGGGCTCTCCTCATAAGACAATTCCTCTGTCACCTGGACATCATCTATCGGAAATACTCTGGAAGGGTCACCAATGCATTTACGAAGCATTGATATATTCCAAATCAGATGGTAAGTCCAACTCATAAGAAACGTTGCCTACCTTACGAATAATCTGATAAGGCCTAATGTACCTCGGCCGAGCTTCTTCGTCGAATCTCATCACACCCTTCATGGGTGATACCTTCAGGAATAACCAGTCACCAACTTGAAACTCTAAGTCTCGACGTCGATTGTCTGCATATGACTTTTGGTTGTTGTTGTTGTGGATTCTATAATGTAAAATGAAGATTTAATGATGCAAGTTGAAAGGTAATCGTTGGGGGCTGTTTTTAGAAGCTAATGTGATTTGAATGTAGTTTTTATATTTATAAAAATGATATTGTTAACGTGTGGATTGTTGTTGTAATTCATGAATTTGGAAGAAGGAAAGGTGTTGTTGTTGTTGCTCTCGGGTTTGGGAGATTTCGGGTGAAATGGTGGTTTGGTTGGGTTATTTTGAATATTATGCGGATTGCTTGAAATGTTCTTGAATCTTGTTTGAACGATCTCAGATTAGTAATTGAAAATGTGAGCGTTGATGTTGGCTTGAATGTATGTAGTCGACTTGAATGTAAATGGAATGTTGCCAAGTATGTAGAAAGAGTTACTAACGTTAGAATGCGTTTTGAATTGATTGTTGATGTTGCTAATATGATTGTGGGTATTGTTGTTGATGATTTGGCCGAGTTGAATTCTCAGGGTTGTTGAATTTATAGGGGGAAATCTTTGCCCAAATTTTTGTAGATAAAGTGCTAGTTTGGGATGGAATTCCTAAGTGCCTATAACTAATGATAGCATTTAATGACATTATTGTAGCTCTTGGAGAGCCCGAGACTTAAGTTTGGATTAGCTTAGGAAGCGGACGAGGTATGTAAAGCCTAACCTTTCTTCCTTTTGGCATGTCTTAGTTGTAAGTAGGCTATGATACGAGCTTCGGGGTAATTCTATTCTTACGATCCGAGCATGTCTACGATTCTTATTCACCTCTTAATGTTGGAACTCTTAATGTAGTAGAATTATGATCCTTATGTCTTTGTGTGGTTGGGTTTCAAATGTTGCATAAAGAGATTTTGTTTTTAACGGATTCTGAAACTACGAACGATCGTAACTTTCATAAACGAGCTCGGATCGCTTCAAAACGTTCGTAGAATATTTTGTAACGAATAAATATCTCTAACTTTCATGGGCGGGACCGGATTGATTTGATGCATATCCGTGGGCCCCCGAGACTTTCCTTTGTATAGTTATAACGACTTTTTGAATGGGCTTAACATGGCTATCATCCCAACCCCCGAGTATGATTACTTACTTATCTGTTGAGTCTGTAATGATGTCTTATATGCCTATGGTTACTCATGACTCTGCTCGTGCGTTATGTTGTTACATCTTTCGCCGAGTCCCGGGCCGGTTATGTCATCGTGCGCACTATGCTATATTCTGAAGTATGATGTGTTTTTCGAAGTATGATGTGATACGAAGTATGATGTGTTATGAAGTATGATGTCTTACGAAGTATGATGTGATACGAAGTATGATGGGTTACGAAGTATGATGTGATACGGAGCATGATGTGTTCGGAGATATGCAATATTCCGAAGTATGATGTGTTGTGGCGCCAAAGATGGGGTGGCGACCACGTTCGTCCGCCGGGTCCCATTACGGACCGCATGTGATATATGATATGATAACATGATGACATGATGATATGATGATTCTATTCACCGAGTCCCTCACTGTAGGGCCGGGTACGGTATATATATATATATATATATATATATATATATATATATATATATATATATATATATATATATATGATATGATGGCTATACATGATGATTATATGATCTCATTTACCGAGTCCCTCCCTCGAGGGCCGGGACACGTTATATATGCATTTGTACATGATGATTAATTACTTATGTTTCTAAGTCCCGTAATGGATTGAATATGATATTGACATGCATGATTTGTGTTTCCAAAGTAAGTATTTTGATGCCCTGGGTATTGTACGCATTTTTCTGTACTTCTTACTTTGGTTATACCCCGTCCACTGTGTTTCATGCTTTACATACTCAGTACATATTCCGTACTGACCCCCTTTCTTCGGGGGCTGCGTTTCATGCCCGCAGGTACAGATACTCATTTTGGTGATCCGCCAGCTTAGGACATCTACTCTGCTATCTTGGAGTGCTCCCTTGTTCCGGAGCCTATATTGTGATACAGACTCTTTTTGTTGTATATGTATATGTTTATTCAGGGGTACGGCGGGGCCCTGTCCCATCATATGATTCCGTTGTTACTCTTAGAGGTCTGTAGACATATATGTAGGTTGTGAATAGTTCTGTTCGGTTGTGTTCATATGATTTGTGTTTTGGGCGGTCCCACCCGCCATGGTAGGCTTATCGGCTTGTATTTGTACATATTTTGAGATGTTGTGATATATGATAGCCTTGTCAGCTTCTGTGCGATATATGTGTTTGTATGCGACAGTTCGAGACGATGTCTGCTCTTTGTATGTGCATAAGTTATCTGTATGCCGATTCGGGTTATGGGTGTGTACGAGTGTCCAGTTCGGGCACTAGTCACGCCTACGGGGTTGGGTCGTGACAAAAGTGGTATCAGAGCGGTTCGTCCTCGGAGTGTATACAGACCGTGTCTAGTAGAGTCTTGTTTATCGGTGTGTTGTGCACCACATCTATAAACAGGAAGCTACAGGACATTTAGGATGTTATCTTTCCTTCAGATCCTAGATCGTGGGATAGAGCTATCTTATCAGGATTACTCCTCCCTAACGACTTGTTATGTTTTCAGCGATGCCTCCCAGGAAAGCGACAGTTGCCCAGAAGGGCAAGTCGACAGCAGCTGGAGAGACTAGCTAGGCCCGGAGAGTTACTAGGGCCGTGCTCGCCCTCGGCCGAGGTCGTGCTCCCCGCCCGGTAGCTGCGCACCGCCACTATCGAGAGGGACTTGGAGCGGCGGCGGCCTGCGGAGTCGGGGGCGGCTCCACCGCCGGCTCCGGGGGTTCCAAAAGTGCCGAGCCTCCGGCCCCCGGCCCGGGGGTGGAGGACAGGGCTATGAGAGATGCGGTCCAGTTGTTGACCATATTAGTGGCGGGGCAGGCTCGCAGGCACGGACTAGGGGGTGATTATGCAGACAGACATGATAGTTTGAGGACCCGTGATTTCTTGACTTGTAATCCTCCAGAGTTCTACGGGTCAAAGCCCGAGGAGGATCCCAGGAGTTTATCCGACAGATGCAGCGCACGCTGAGGGTGATTAGAGCTTCTGAGACTGAGTCTGTCGAGCTGGCTTCCTATCGGCTGCGTGATGTAGCCGTTAATTGGTATGAGTCCTGGGAGATGTCTAGGGGCGAGGATGCCCCTCTAGCCGTGTGGGATGAGTTCGTGGAGGCCTTTTTGGGCCATTTTCTGCCTCCAGAGATGCGGCGAGCCAGAGTTGATAGATTCCTACGCCTGAGGCAGAATGGCAGGAGCGTTCGAGATTATAGCCTTGAGTTTGATTCATTGGCCAGATATGCGCCCACTATTGTAGCTGATATGACCGATAGGATGCATCGGTATGTGATGGGGCTGGACTGTTATTTGGTTGATAGCTATCTGGTGATGGCTTCCCAGCCCGGTATGGATATTGCTCGAGTGCAGGCCTATGCCCAGGGGATGGAGGATCGACATAGAGGGCGTCGGCCGACGCAGAGATCATGACAGGAGCCGGCCAAGAGGGCTAGATCGGCCGGCTGTTACGGAGAGTTTCGAGGCGGGCGCCTCGACGGTAAGACACCGGGTATTCTTCTCGGCCCGGCGCGGAGTGCACCCCACGGTTTTCGGGTAAGAGATTGGATAGCACAGGGCATTCAGGAGCCGGTCAGAGCTCCAGGGCTTCAGGTTCACAGATGCACAGGAGTTCGGGTCAGTCGAGGCCACCCATACCTCGGTGCTCTTACTGTGGGGGGCATCATCCGGGAGAGTATTATCGTGCCACAGGTGCTTGTTTTTCTTGTGGCCGTCAGGGCCATGTTATGAGAAAGTGTCCGTACAGGGGCGGTCCAGGTGGTGCAGCCCAGCTTACCGAGTCAGTTGCTGGTTCATCTTCCCCTTCCGTAGCTATGCGCCCTGTGGGGCGGGGTATGCCGACACCAGCAGGCCGTGGCAGAGGCCGTGGCGGAGCCTCCAGTTCTAGCGGTCCCTCGAACCGCATATATGCTTTGGCTGGCCGACAGGATCAGGAGGCGTCACCGGATGTGGCTACAGGTATATAAGTCTTTATTGGAATATTTTTATGTATGTGTATTTGCTGTATGATTGTCACTTAGTAGCAGTAAGCAGAAATCCAAAGGCCGATAACCAAGTATTTATAAGTAACGGCAATCAAAGTGTGTCCATCACCGTTTGGAACCTGGAAGTCTAGGACGGAAATTAGTCATATCCATAGGTGAAAAGTGAATATTGAGGATTGAAAAAGGACTAAATTAGTAACTGTGGAGTCAGAAGAGTAAGAGACCCTTTCTAATTCGGAGGGAGACGTGTTATGAGAACGTTTCAAAATCTGTTAAGACTTCAACTTACTCCAGATTATGTGATGAAGGTCATGCGGTGAAGTGGATGCGATCATACCAGCACTAACGCACCGGATCCCATCAAAGCTCCAAGGTTAAGCGTGCTGGAGTGAGGGAAATTTTAGGATGGGTGACCCCCTGGGAAGTATTCTAAAAGTCCTACAAATTCAGGCATAAGAAGCAAATGAGCAGCTAGAGTAGCCTAAGGGTAACTAGGATATACAGAGTGGGCGGAAACCTTAAGAGGTCATGTAGGCCGAGGCGAACTAGACCGGTGAAGAGGAAGAAGGTGCGTCACAGCCCTAAAACTGGGGTAAGTTGGAATAGCGGTTGGAAATACTTTGTAAGCGAGATGGTAGTAATTATATGTATATGTACGTACATGATATCCCGTACCTGGCTATATCAACGGATACGTGTATTCTAGCAACCCACGTGGCGGTATATGGAAGGCACTAATCGGACAGGGTAACAAAGTTCAAGTGAAAAGAGAAATAAATGGCACAAATATTACAGGGCAAGCTGATGCTGTCTTCACTACAGGGTAAGCTTGAGAAGTACTAACACAACGATATTTGGGAAAGAAAGAAAGTGAGTAGATGAACGGCAAGGGGATCGGAATGTTGGAATAAAAGTGCCGCCTAATTGAGATTGAAAAATGCGAACGTAGGACAAAGTATAATTGGGTAATAGTATAAGTACACCCCTTAAAGGGGGGAAGCGGGTGCGAGAGATGTAAGTGCAAGAAAGAGACAATCAACACTACAATATATTGGATACGGATGCTTGGGCTACAGGTAAGATTCCTTGCCGAGACAAGTTAGTAAGATCCAAAAGCCAGCAAAAGAGGTAGAAGTTAAGATGGTAATTGAGATAGTCTTTTGGGAATTAATTCTAGAGATCGTGAATGATATGACATTAGGAAGTGAAGGCTTAAAGGAGAATACGACAGGAGAACGATAACGAGTAACTTACAGAGACATTGTGAAAGGTAACACTGCTGTGCTGGATTAGAGATTAAGATGTGGGCAATAGGGTTGTTCGCTAATGATACCACGACCTATGAGTAGTAAGGGAGAAAAATGGAGAACCTCCTATAGTAGGAAGTGAGAACATCAAGGAGTGAATAAAAGAAGGGAAAAGAGCATGACAGGATAGGCCATAAGCGAATGTTAGGACGGAAGGAATATGTGGAGCAGAGTGAACCTGGAGAAGGAAGGACCGTAACTAAGATGGCATATACTTTATACAAGTCGTACAAGAGTAGTTATGCTACCTATGAATGTTTATATGCTAGGGATGGGACCAAGCAAATACTTAATAAGGAACGTTTGGATACAGTAATAACGATACGGTGATAATATTCCGGGTGCATTAAGGAAAGATGTAAAGATGGTCTAAGCTAAATTACCGAGATAGAATTAGTACGGAGGACAAACAGGACATGGCTATGGTTGAACCAAAGACCTATTCCGATACCGATTGTAAGAGAAGAGAGGCGAAGACAAAGTAAAACATAAGTATTAGTGAAGCCACGCTAAGGTATTTTTTAGCTAAATTGAGCACCTTCGCATATTCCCGTAAAGATTGCCACATAATGTGTGACCGGAAAGTTGGGAGCAAGATTTGAGCAAGGAACGATAGAAGAGTTCGAATTAAAGATAAAGAAATGACACGAGATAACGTGCCTATAATGTTACAAGTTGAGTAAGGGGAGATTATAAGATGATTAAGCAAGATGGTTAGAGCTAGCTGGTTACTAAAAGAGGGTGAATTTATACATCAAATTCTTTCAGAATTATATCAGCTGATGATAGTTAAAGCAGGGGGCGGCTATTAGCAGCTCGGAGATGACAGAAATCATATGACGACAATCGGCGTCGACACTTAGAGTTCCAGATTGGCGAGTGGGTAGGCTTGAAGATACCACCCATGAAAGGTGTAATGAGATTCGACAAGAAGGAGAAGTTTAACCCCCCGAGATCCTTATAAGACCTTATGAGACTAGTTTAACATTCGAGGACGAATGTTCTAAAGAGGGGAAGGATGTTATATCCCGTATTTTGTACATTGGAACAATCCGAGCTAACCATGATAAGTTAAGGACAAGACTATTTCGGGATACGAGGTAGAGACTTTTGACCTTCGACTTTATTTGAAGGCAAAGTTGCTTATGATTTTATTGGCATGGAATATTAAGGAAAATTTGGGGTTAAAAGTGAATTAATGGAAGTTAATAATTCATGAGTCAAAGGGGCCAAGTGGCCGGCCAACATGGTGTGGGCCAAGGGCCACATGGATGGCTAATATATGTAAATAAAAGATGACTAAGTCATCATATTCATCATCTTCATCCCTTAAGAAAAGTGTAGAAACTTGGAGAAAGAGAAGAAGGAGTATTCGGCCATGAGAGCCAAAAATTGAAGCCCTCAAATAGTGATCAAAAAAATATTTTCTTCTAGCTAATCAACCAATTGGAAGGTCCTCTTTAACGTGGAGTAGTTGTTGGAGCAAGCAAAACGTTCGTTCTTGCGAAACACAACTCTAGCCGAAAATATTGATAAAAAAAGTAGAGAAGTTGGGTGGAAAAGGTAAGGTTTAATATTCCTTTTTATATGTTATGGATGGTTTGTGTGTGTTGTAGTATATAGAAATTAATGAAACTCATGAAATTATGTTTGTGGATGTTGGGCCGTGTGTAGGTGGTATGGTGTAGGAGTGATGAATTAATTATATTTAGCATGTTTGGGTGTTGTTGTAGTGTGTAGAAATGGATGAAAATCATGAAATTTATGTATGTTGAGGAGTGGCCGTGTAGGGGCTGTTCTTGGTAGGGTAAGATGAACAAATTTTACTTAGTGTTTTGGTTGTTGTTGTTGTGGATTCTATAATGTAAAATGAAGATTTAATGATGCAAGTTGAAGGGTAATCGTTGGGGGCTGTTTTTAGAAGCTAATGTGATTTGAATGTAGTTTTTATATTTATGAAAATGATATTGTTAACGTGTGGATTGTTGGTGTAATTCATGAATTTGGAAGAAGGAAAGGTGTTGTTGTTGTTGCTCTCGGGTTTGGGAGATTTCGGGTGAAATGGTGGTTTGGTTGGGTTATTTTGAATATTGTGCGGATTGCTTGAAATGTTCTTGAATCTTGTTTGAACGATCTCGGATTAGTACTTGAAAATGTGAGCGTTGATGTTGGCTTGAATGTATGTAGTCGACTTGAATGTAAATGGAATGTTGCCAAGTATGTAGAAAGAGTTACTAACGTTAGAATGCGTTTTGAATTGATTGTTGATGTTGCTAATATGATTGTGGGTATTGTTGTTGATGATTTGGCCGAGTTGAATTCTCGGGGTTGTTGAATTTATAGGGGAAATGCTGCCCAAATTTCTGTAGATAAAGTGCTAGTTTGGGATGGAATTCCTAAGTGCCTATAACTAATGATAGTATTTAATGACGTTATTGTAGATCTTGGAGAGCCCGAGACTTAAGTTTGGATTAGCTTAGGAATCGGACGAGATACGTAAAGCCTAACCTTTCTTTCTTTTGGCATGTCTTAGTTGTAAGTAGGCTATGATACGAGCCTCGGGGTAATTCTATTCTTACGATCCGAGCATGTCTACGATTCTTATTCACCTCTTAATGTTAGCACTCTTAATGTAGTAGAATTATGATCCTTATGTCTTTGTATGATTGGGTTTCAAATGTTGCATAAAGAGATTTTGTTTTTAACGGATTCTGAAACTACGAACAACCGTAACTTTCATAAACGAGCTCGGATCGCTTCGAAACGTTCGTAGAAGATTTTGTAACGAATAAATATCTCTAACTTTCATGGGCGGGACCGGATTGGTTGGATGCATATCCGTGGGCCCCCGAGACTTTCCTTTGTATAGTTATAACGACTTTTTGAATGGACTTAACATGGCTATCATCCCGACCCCCGAGTATGATTACTTACTTATCTGTTGAGTCTGTAATGATGTCTTATATGCATATGGTTACTCACGACTCTGCTCGTGCGTTCTGTTGTTACATCTTTCGCCGAGTCCCGGGCCGGTTATGTCATCGTGCGCACTATGCTATATTCTGAAGTATGATGTGTTTTCCGAAGTATGATGTGATACGAAGTATGATGTGTTACGAAGTATGATGTGATACGGAGCATGATGTGTTCGGAGATATGCAATATTCCAAAGTATGATGTGTTGTGGCGCCAAAGATGGGGTGGCGACCACGTTCTGTCCGCCGGGTCCCATTACGGACCGCATGTGATATATGATATGATAACATGATGACATGATGATATGATGATTCTATTCACCGAGTCCTTCACTAGAGGGCCGGGTACGATATATATATATATATGATGATATGATGGCTATACATGATGATTATATGATCTCATTTACCGAGTCCCTCCCTCGAGGGCCGGGACACGTTATATATTCATTTGTACATGATGATTAATTACTTATGTTTCTAAGTCCCATAATGGATTGAATATGATATTGACATGCTTGATTTGTGTTTCCAAAGTAAGTATTTTGATACCCTGGGTATTGTACGCATTTTTCTGTACTTCTTACTTTGGTTATACCCCGTCCACTGTGTTTCATGCTTTACATACTCGACATATTCCGTCCGACCCCTTTCTTCGGGGGCTGCGTTACATGCCCGCAGGTACAGATACTCGTTTTGGTGATCCGCCAGCTTAGGACATCTACTCTGCTATCTTGGAGTGCTCCTTTATTCCGGAGCCTATATTGTGATACAGACTCTTTTTGTTGTATATGTATATGTTTATTCAGGGGTACGGCGGGGCCCTGTCCCGTCATATGATTCCGTTGTTACTCTTAGAGGTCTGTAGACATATATGTGGGTTGTGAATAGTTCTGTTCGGTTGTGTTCGTATGATTTGTGTTTTGGGCGGTCCCACCCGCCATGGCAGCCTTATCGGCTTGTATTTGTACATATTTTGAGATGTTGTGATATATGATAGCCTTGTCGGCTTCTGTGCGATATATGTGTTTGTATGCGACAGTTCGAGACGATGTCTGATCTTTGTATGTGCATAAGTTATCTGTATGCCGATTCGGGTTATGGGTGTGTACGAGTGTCCAGTTCGGGCACTAGTCATGGCCTACGGGGTTTGGTCATGACAGGAATCATGAAAGTATCGAGGATCATGAGCTTTAGTAGCTTTGGAGATAGAATCATTTGGAGGACATTATGGAACTCATAAAAGGATATATATATATATATATATATATATATATATATATATATATATATATATATATATATATATATCATGCCTTATTGAAAGAAGGGTTAGCCTTACATACCTCTTTGTCTTCTTAACTATCTAACGTTCACCGTTGAAGCTTGAATAATCTACATTTAGAAGGATTTATACCATGGTTAAACCTTAACGACACTCTTAAATTCAAACTAGAATAATTCATAGTATAATGAAAATTGGGCAGCATTTCCCCTATTTCCTCAACTTCAACCATATCACAAAACAACTCCCAACAACCACAATAACATCCATAATACATTCATAATATCCAATTCAAGTAATCACATTACACTAAGCCTCCAATATTCACCCCCATGTTCCACTCATACTAGCAACTTCATACCCATTTTAGCACATTGTCATATAATTCTTCTTCATCACCATTATTACCTTCCATATCATGGTTATATCCATATCATACTAAGAATCATGACTACATATAGATTACTACTTATAAACATCATAAAAGCTACATTTAGACTTTTTTTTCTACTTTCTACCTCTACCCAAGTCTATCAACCTCTCCATAGCCCAAATAACATGAAATGATCATAAAACTTACCTTTCATTGAGTAGGAATAACCCTTGGATGGAAATACTTCACTTGAAGAAAAACCGTAGCTTCAATCCATAAAGTTTTCTTGACTTTAGCAACCCCTAAGAGCTTCCTTATACTTGATTCCCTTAGATTAATGATATGAGCCTTGGATCTCCTTTGGATTCTTGTATATGAAATGTTCTAGAGACTTGGAGAGAAGTGGAGAAGTGTTAAAATGAAAATAATGAAGTGGGATCACATTTATAGACTTGAAAAATAACTCAGCTCGTCGGGTGTTATACGGGCACTTATACGGTCCGTATAACATTGTACAGTCCGTATAAGTGGCCGTGGTTCACCATCATGAAAATAATCTTCCTACTGGGGGTTATACGGACCCCTTATACGGACCGTATAAGTGTTCGTATAACTCCACTTCCCTGAAATGGTTTCCGTTGTTTCGTTCGATCTCCAATCCTTATGGGACCTTCTTGACACTTGTTTAACACTTCATTAACAATCTAAGGAGAGTTACAACTCTTCTTTAAGACATCATTAAGTCAACATTAGCTCGGTACTTTATGGAACTTTTCCAAAACACCACATATACCTTGCCCTCCTTAAGAAACTTTCTCCTCTTACTTCCAACATCTTTGAAATCTTAGCTAGGATCGTTAAATAACCTTTCTTACTTATAGAGACATCGTATTCGTCTCACCCCGCATTAGTCTATCTATCTCATGATGACATGAAATTTTTTCGAGGTGTAACATTCTTCCCCCCTTAAGAACATTCGTCCTCGAATGTTAGGTTCTCGGGGATTTTATAAAAAATTTGCCAGAGTTTCCCTTATAATATAGCACTACCATCCTGCACAGCAACCCAAAATTCATCGCCTCACAGGGCTACAACAACAACGACAAATACCATGGCCACACACGACCAAGAAAACATCAAGAAAAGCATTACATACCTGAGGATAATGGCGTCTCTGCCTGAGTCTCCTCTGAGGGTGAAAATAAATGTGGGTACCTGAATTTCATGTCTTCTTCGACTTCCCAAGCCATTTCCTCTCTATTATTATTCTTCCATAAAACTTTAACTGAAGCCACCTCTTTGGTTCTGAGCTTTCGTACTTGCCTATCTAAAATGGCAATAGGGACTTCTTCATAAGACAATTGCTTTGTAGCTTAAACATCATCTATTGATACTATTCTACAAGGATCCCCAATGCACTTACGAAGCATTGATACATGGAAAACTGGGTGAACTGATTCCAGTTCAGGAGGTAGATCTAATTCGTAAGCCACTTTGGCTACTTTGCGCACAATCTCATAAGGCCCAATATACCGGGGACTAAGAATACCCAATCTTTCACTTGGAACGCTAAGTCCCTTTGACGATTATCCGCATAGGACTTTTGACGGCTCTGAGCTGTTAATAATTGATCCTGTATGAGCTTAACTTTCTCTATAGCTTGTTGGACCAAGTCTGGCCCTATCAATTTAGTCTCTCCTACCTCGAACCATCCAATTGGGGATCTGCACTTTCGCCCATATAAAGCCTCATATGGTGCCATTCGGATGCTAGAATGATAACTATTATTATAAGCAAACTCAATAAGAGGTAAATGATCCTCCCAACTACCTTTAAAATCCAATACACATGCCCGTAGCATATCCTCAAGGGTCTGATTGGTACGTTCGGCTTGTCCATCCGTCTATGGGTGAAATGTCGTGCTAAGGCTCACTTGAGTCCCCAAACCTTCTTGGAAAGATTTCTAAAAATTTGCTGTAAATTGAGTCCCTCTATCGAAGATAATAGATATTGGAACACCGTGAAGCCGCACTATCTCTTTAACATAAAGCTTTGCATAATCTTCTGCTACATATGTCATTCTGACCGGTAAGAAATTAGCTGACTTCGTGAGTCTATCTACAATCACCCATATAGAATCATACTTATGTCGGGAATGGGGTAAGCCTGTAATGAAGTCCATGTTAATTACTTCCCATTTCCAAATTGGAATTTCTATAGCTTGCAACAATCCGCCCGACTTTTGGTGCTTGATTTTCACTTCTTTGACAGTTGGGACATTGAGCTACAAATTCCGCTATATCTTTCTTCATCCCATTTCACCAATATACGGATTTAAGATCATGATACATTTTCGTTGCTTTTGGATGGACAGAATAACGGGAACAATGAGCTTCTCTCAATATTGGGTTGTGTAATCCTGCAGCATCAGGAATACATAACCTGCCTCAGAATCGGAGAACTCCATCTCCAGAAATCTCAAAGGACAGCTTCTCTTTCAGAGGGAGTGTATTTCTGTAATGAATTAGCATGGGATCTTCATATTGTCGCTCTTTCACTTCGACCACTAGTGATGAGACCGCTGGATTCTGAAGGGTAGCTCCCATACTACTTGAGTCCACTACTCGAACTCCTAAGGCAGTACTTCTGCCGGAGCTCACGAGCCGTTTCCCTCTTCTCTGCCGTACATCGCATAAACTTCCCACGGATCTATGGCTAAGAGCATCACCTACAACATTTGCTTTTCTAGATGATACGGGATGTCAATATCATAGTCTTTCAATAATTTCAACCACCGTCGTTGCCGCAAATTCAATTCTTTCTGCGCAAGATATACTGAAGGCTCTTATGATCTATATAAATATCCACATGGACACCATACAAATAATGTCTCCACATCTTTAATGCATGAATCACTGCAGCCAATTCAAGATCATGGGTTGGATAATTCCTCTCATGTTTCCGTAATCGCTCAAGCGTACGCAATCACCTTACCATGTTGCATCAACATACGCCTAGCCTAACGCCCCGAAGCGTCACAATACACAACATAACCTTCCGATCCTTCTAAAAGTATCGGAATTTCGGCGAGAAGTTAATCTATCCTTTAGCTCTTGGAAACCACGCTCACAAGCATCCGTCCAATAAATTTGGCCGATTTACGGGTTAACTTCGTGAGTGGTGCGAATAAGAAAAGCCTTCTACGAACCTCGTAATAACCCTGCTTAAGCCCGGGGGAAAACTACGAACCTCGTAGGAGTTGTGGGCCTTGGCCAAGTCTTCAGAGCCTCAATCTTGGGTATCTACCGAACACCATCGACTAAAATGATATGCCCCCGAGAAAGGTCACCGAGTTCAACCAAAAACTCACACTTAGAAAATTTGGAAAAATAATTCTCGCGTTTGAAGAACTTCTAAGAACGGTACGCAAATGATCCGCATGTTCTGCCTCGGACCTAGAATACACCAAGATATCGTCGATGAATACAATCACAAATAAATCTAGGAAGGGCCTGAACACATTGTTCATTAAATTCATAACTACTGCCGATGCATTAGTTAGCCCAAATGACATCACTCGGAACTCAAAATCGACATATCTTGTTCTGAAGGCTGTCTTAGGGATAACTTTCTCCCTAACTCTCACTTGATGATGCCCGGATCTCAAATCTATCTTTGAAAACCATTTGGCACCTTGTAATTGATCAAATAAGTCATCAATCCTTGGAAGAGGATATTTGTTATTGATCGTCACTTTATTCGATTCTTAGATAGTCAATACACATTCGCAAGGAGCCATCTTTCTTTCGTACAAACAACACGGGTGCTCCCCACTGGGATGAGCTAGGCCTAATAAAGCCTTTCTCGAGCAAGTCCTTCAATTGCTCATTCAACTCTTTCAACTCTGCGGGAGCCATTCTATAAGGAGGAATAAATATGGACTTTGTATCTGGTAGCACATCGATAGCAACCCGCTCTGGAGGGAGGCCTAGAAGCTCTTCCGGGAATACATCCGAAAATTCATTCACTATGGGGATAGATTGAAGAGTTGGCAATTCAGCTTCTACATCTTAGACCCGAACTAGATGGTAAATACAATCTTTTGTGACCATTTTCCTTGCCTTAAGATAGGAAATAAACCTACCTTTTGGTGACGCAGTATTCCCTTTCCATTCTAAAATTGGTTCTCCCAGAAATGGGAAGCGAACCATTTTCATTCTACAATCAACATTGTCATAGCAAGAAGCCAACCAATCCATGCCCATAATAACATCAAAATCCACCATTTTTAGCTCATGTAAGTCCGCCATAGTACGATGGTCACAAATCACAACTACACAATTTCTATAATCATAGTCCAATGAAAATTGGGTAGCATTTCCACTATTTTGTCAACTTCAACCATATCACAAAACAACTCCCAAAAACCACAATAACATCCATAATACACTCATAATATCCAATTCAAGTAATCACATTACACTAAGCCTCCAATATTCACCCCCATGTTCAACTCATACTAGCAACTTCATACCCATTTTAGCACATTGTCATATAATGCTTCTTCTTCACCATTATTACCTTCCATATCATGGTTATATCTATATCATACTAAGAATCATGACTACATATAGATTACTACTCATAAACATCATAAAAGCTACATTTAGACTTCATTTTCTGCTACCCTTACCCAAGTCTATCAACCTCTCCATAGTCCAAATAACATGAAATGATCATAAAACTTACCTTTCATTGAGTAGGAATAACCCTTGGATGGAAATACTTCACTTGAAGAAAAATCGTAGCTTCAATCCATAAAGTTTTCTTGACTCTAGCAACCCCTAAGAGCTTCCTTACACTTGATTCCCTTAGATTAATTATATGAGCCTTGGATATCCTTTGGATTCTTGTATATGAAATGTATGAAATGTTCTAGAGACTTGGAGAGAAGTGGAGAAGTGTTAAAATGAAAATAATGAAGTGGGATCACATTTATAGACTTGAAAAATAACTCAGCCCATCGGTTGTTATACGGACACTTATACGGTCCGTATAAGTGGCCGTGGTTCACCATCATGAAAATCATCTTCCTGCTGGGGGTTATACGGGCCCCTTATACGGACCGTATAAGTGGTCGTATAACTCCACTTCCCTAAAATGGTTTCCGTCGTTTCGTTCGATCTCCAATCCTTATGGAACCTTCTTGACACTTGTTTAACACTTCATTACCAATCTAACGAGAGTTACAACTCTTCTTTAAGACATCATTAAGTCAACATTAGCAGACTTTACGGAACTTTTCCAAAACACCACATATACTTACCCTCTTTAAGAAACTTTCTCCTCTTACTTCTAACATCTTTGAAATCTTAGCTAGGATCGTTAAATGACCTTTCCTACTTATAGAGACATCGTATTCGTCTGAACCCGCATTAGTCTATCTATCTCATGACGACATGAAATTTTTTCGAGGTGTAACACCTAGCTACCTCTGAAGTAAATAATACAAGCTCGCAACATATCCTCTAGCATCTGAATAGTACGCTCCACCTGTCCATCCGTTTGAGGGTGAAATATTGTGCTAAGACTCACTTGTGTCCCCAACCCCTTCTGGAATGATCTCCAGAAGTTAGCTGTAAACTGAGCTCCTCTGTCTAAAAAAAAATGGCTTTGGGAACACCATGAAGTCTTACTATCTCCCTGATGTATAACCTCGCATAGTCTTCAGCTGAATAAGTAGTCTTGACTGGAAGAAAATGAACTGATTTTGTCAGCCTATCTACAATGACCCATATAGAGTCATACTTCCGTTGAGTGCAAGGTAAACCAGTAATGAAGTCCATATTAATCACTTTCCATTTCCAAGTTGGGATCTCTCTCTCCTGCAATAATCCACCAGGTTTCTGATGCTCGACCTTAACCTGTTGACAATTCGGGCACTGAGCAATAAACTCCGCTATGTCCTTTTTCATGCCATCCCACCAATATAAGCATCTGAGGTCATGATACATTTTCGTTGACCCTGGATGAATAGAATAACGGGCATAATGTGCCTCTCCCATAACCTGCTATCGTAGCCCTACAACATCAGGTACACAACCTGCCCCTATACCGTAGCACTCCGTCAGATGTAACATTAAATGGGGTCTTCTCCTTTTGAAGGGTTGTATCCCTATACTGTGCCAAAACAGGGTCCTCGTACTAACGTCTCTTCGCCTCTTCTATGATACAAGACTCAACAACTTCTCAAGAAACTCACTATCTCCCGAGTAGGCAACGGACCCCAGGCTAGCTGGGCGATAAATCTCACGAACCATCTCTTCCTTTCTGCAGCGCACATACCGTCAAGCGCCCCGCTAGATTTATGGCTAAGATCATCTACTACAACATTTGCTTTCCCCGAATGGTATAGAATGTCAACATCATAATCCTTTAATAACTCTAGCCACCGTCTCTGTCGTAAATTCAGCTCCTTCTGCTTAAAGATATATTGGAGACTCCTGTGATCCGTATAGATATCAACATAAACGCCATACAAATAATGTCTCCATATCTTCAAGGCATGTATTACTATTGCCAGCTCCAGATCATGCGTAGGATAATTTTTCTCGTGCTTTACGAGTATGTTCGGAGGCATAGGCTATAACCGCAGCCGTGCTGCATCAATACACAACCTAGTCCAACACCTTAAGCATCACAATAGATAACATAGCCATCTGGTCCCTCGGGAAGGGCTAGAACTGGAGTCGTCGTCAACTTGTCTTTCAGCAATTGAAAGCTTTGCGCATAAGCATCCATCCACTGGAATTTAGCTGCCTTCTGAGTTAGCCTTGTTAAAGGTGCTAAAATCGAGGAAAAATTTTCTACGAATCTCCTATAATATCCTGCAAGCCCCAGAAAACTACGTACCCCGGTAGGTGTTGTAGGTCTGGGCCAAGTCTTTACCGCCTCAATCTTCTGCGTGTCTACCCGAATATTGTCAGGTCCAACAATATGCCCCAAGAAGGCTATTGAAACCATCCACAATTCGCACTTAGAAAATTTAGCATACAACTTCTGGTGCTGGAGTATCCTAAGTACCATCCTCGAATAGTGCATGCTATGCTCCTCTTCTGAACGTGAATAAACCAGAATATCATCAATAAATACAATAACGAACGTGTCTAGGAATGGTTTGAATACCCGGTTCATCAAATCCATAAACACCGCTGGAGCATTGGTCAGCCCGAAAGACATCACTCTAAACTCGTAATGCCCGTATCGGGTCCTGAATGCCGTCTTCGGGATATCTGCCTTCTTTACTCTCACTTGATGATAACCTGACCGCAAGTCTATTTTCGAAAAACACCTAGCACCCTGCAACTGGTCAAATAGGTCATCAATCCGGGGGAGGGGATACGTCTTCTTTATCGTTACTTTATTCAACTGCCTATAATCAATACACATCCGCAGCGACCCATCTTTCTTTCTCACAAGTAGTACCGGTGCCCCCCAAGGTGATGTACTAGGCCAGATAAAGCCCTTTTCTAACAAGTCTCTCAGTTGCTCCTTTAATTCCTTCAGCTCTGCAGGTGTCATCCTATAAGGAGGAATAGATATAGGCTGGGTATCTTGCAACACATCTATAGTGAACTCTATCTCCTGTTCTGGAGGGAGACTTGGAAGCTCATCGAGGAATACATCTGGAATTCATCAACTACCGGGACTGACTGAAGAGCCGGTACCTCTACTTTCATATCATGCACTCGAACCAGATGATAAACATAGCCTTTCTTAACCATCTTCTTTGCCTTGAGGTATGAAATAAACATACCCCTAGGCGATGCTATATTTCCTCTCCACTTTATAATCGGCTCTCCTGGAAACTGAAATCGAACTATCTTTTCTCTACAAATAACATTAGCATAACAAGAAGCCGCCCAATCCATACCCGCTGATAATATCAAATTCGAAGTGTCTAACTCCTATCGAGTGCCTTTATGGTATGACGACTATATATACCCGCGAGCAATTCCTATATACTTGCCTAGCTATGACGGAATCTCCTACTGGTGTAGCTACCTCAAATGGTTCTATCAACTCAGGTTCTATTCCGATTCTACTAGCAACAAAGGGAGATATATATGATAAGATGGAACCTGGATCTGTTAATGCATATACGTCCTGGGAGAAAATCGATAATATACCTGTAACCACATTCGGTGACGCCTCCTGATCCTTCCTACTAGCCAAAGCATATATGCGGTTCAAGGGACTACTAGAAATGGAAGCTCCTCCATGACCTCTACCACGACCTGCTGGCGTCTGAATATCCTGCCCCGCAGGGCGCATGGCTACCGAAGAAGATGAACCAGCAACCGACCTAGTAGGCTGAGCCATACCACCTACACCACCTCCATAAGGACACTCTCTCATCATATGGCCTTGAATACCGCAAGAAAAATAAGCACCTGTAGCCCAATGACATTCCCCAAAAAGGGGCCTACCACACCGAGAACACCGAGGCAAAGGTGGCCTCAACTTACTCGAACCACTGTTCATCTGTGAACCTAAGCCCTGGAGTTATGACTGGCTCCTAAATACCCTGTGCGATCGAATCCCCTACTCGGGAACCGTGGGGGGGGGTGCTCGTCTTGGCCGGGAAAAAATATCTAGCATCTTCTCGAGGCTGCCGCCCGCCTCGAAACTCACCAGAATAACCCGATGATCTAGCCCTCTTATGTTGGGCTCTGTCATGGTCTCTATCTGGCTGACGCCCCCTGTGTCGATCCTCACCCCCTTGCGCGTACGCACGTACCCGAGCAATATCCATACTCGGGCTGAAGAGCCCTTCACTCCTACAACCATCAATCAAGTAACGATCTAGTCCCATGACATAACGATGTACTCTATCCGCCATATCAGATACAATAGTCGGCGCATATCTAGCCAATGAATCAAACTCAAGACTATACTCTCGGTCGCTCCTTCCATTCTGCCTAAAATGCAAAAATCTATCAACTCTAGCTCGCCTCGTCTCTGGGGGCGAGAAAGTGGCCCCGAGGAAGTCCTCACAAACTCATCCCGTACCCCCGGGGAGCATCCTCGTCCCTAGATAACTCCCAAGATTCGTGCCAATTAACGCCTCGTCCCGCAATCGATATGAAGTCTACTCGACAGACTTAGTCTCAAAAGCCCTCATTATCCTCAATGTACGCTGCATCTGCCGAATAAACTCCTGTGGATCATCCTCGAGCTTTGACCTAAAAAACTCTGGAGGATTACAATTTAAGAAGTCACGAACTCTCAAACTATCATATCTATCCGCATGGTCAACTCCTAGTCCATGCCTGCAAGCCTGCCCTGCCACTAATCTAGTCAGCAACTGAACTGCATCTCTCATGGCCCTATCTTTCGCCCTTGGCTGAGGAGCTGGAGGCTCAGGTGCTGGCGCCTCGGGAGCTGGCGGTGGCACTGCCCCTTGAACCGGAGCTGCTGCGGCTCCAAGATCCTCTGGAGGTGGCGATGTGGCAGAGCTCGCTGACTGAAGTACCGTCCCAGGCATCAACTAGGTGTGGGCCCTAGTAACTCTCTGAGTCTGACTAGTATCTCCTGCTAATGATTTTCCCTTCTGGGCAGCTTTCGCTTTCTTTGGAGGCATCGCTGAAAACACCACAATTCGTTAGATGGGATTATCCTGATAACATAACTTTATTGCACGATCTAGAGCAAGAAGGAAAGATAACATCCTAAATGTCCTGCAGTTTTCGGTTTATAGATGTGGTGTACAACACACCGATAAACAAGACTCTACTAGACACGATCTGTAGATACTCCAAGGATGAACTGCTCTGATACCACTTTTGTCACGATCCAAACCGATGGGCCATTACTAGTGATCGAGTTGGACACTCGTATACGAATCTGTTAGATATAATCAGACTGATACTAAGGACAATGTGGAAATCTGTAAAAAAAAAAAAAAAAAAAAAAAAAATGTTGTGGACTCATAATGCCATATATCATAATGAACCTGTCTCCTGAGGAGTCACATTTAACCCAACATAACAAAATATGCAAGCGGAAACGCCATGCCATTATACACGGGAATATCCAAAATGAATTACATACGATGGTGACGGACTATATATATATAACTCACATATGTCTACAGACCTCTAAGAGTATAACAAAGTCTATATCAAAAGGATCTGTACCAAAATAGCTCAAGCTCCGAAACAATGGAGCTCTCCGAAACAGTAAGCCCGAAGTCCAGCGGAGGATCACCAAGCGAGTGCGTGCCTGTCGGCATGAACGCGAGTCACGACCCGACTAGGGCCATGACGGGTACCCGGCACTGACCACCGAGCACCACTCATTCTATTACTCATCCTACGTTCATTCATATTTCTTATGCTCATAATCATAGAAAAACTATTTTCATTTGAAACATATTTACTTCATATACATAAGCCCTTCGGCTATAGAAATCAAAATAATGTATATATATACGAGTAGAAACAATGAGACCATACTACCCACAACTACGCATCTTCGAGCCTCTACGGGAGTACTAGACATATAGACGGGATAGGGCCCCGTCATGCCCAAAACATATATGTACCAAAAGAGTAATCAATGGCACCTCTGGGACAATGGAGTGCCCTCAAGTCAGCTAATAGCTCCTACGAGTCTAGATCACCCTCCCCGTTCACTGCCGTGGGTGAACGCGGTGTCCAAAGAAAACGGACGTCAGTACAAACGTTGTACTGAGTATGTAAGGCATAAACAATAGTAATACGTCAATGAAATAAGGGAGCATCAAATAAGGAACAACCACAAGCGATCGTCAATTATAAAAGAAATAATGCATACGCACTTCATAATCATCGTCATATCATGTATGCATATATGTATAAGCTGTCCGACTATATAGGTACGGTGTGATAATCATTAGCCTGCGTCCAGGCCTCCCGCGTTCGGGGTACCATCTCGTGTCGTCCACTATTAGTGTCTGCCCATGCCATTGCAGACATGGTGTGTACGCTGGCCGACTTAGCGGTGTCTGCCCGACCATATATGCGCGGTGTAATATCATTATCATATACTCATCATAATGCATGCGTAGAAACTCAAGGACAACTATACTTTATCGGGGTGACATAGGGTCGTGAACCCCCGATTTCATTATGGAACATTCATAAGAATTCTGCCTCACCTTGAAGGAATTAGCATATAAGGTGAGTGTATACAATAAACAACATCAATGGATTATAGGTAGCATAATTAGCTTTATAGGAACATCATATCATGGACTCTAGAATCTTTAGACTTAAGCTCATCATCATCATTATCGTGCTCATAATGTGTCACGACCCGGCTACGGGCCATGACGGGCATCCGGCGCTAACCACCGAACACCACTCATTCTGATACTCATCTACGCTCATTCATAATATACCTACTCATAATCATATAAAACTATCATCATTTGCAACATATTTACTTCATAAACATAAGCCCCGACTATCAAAAAAATATATATATACTATACGCAAAAT
>NW_026726859.1:0-36530 GCF_029784015.1 Lycium ferocissimum
GTTGCCCGGAGGACGTATAGATGATAAAGACCCAGCTTCTGACCCTGAGGGCTGGACTCTACCCCTACCACCATTCGGGGGGCAGTCAAGCATGATATGGCTTGGCCGACTGCATGTATAGAAAACATCTGAACCCAATCGGCACTGGCCCCAATGTAACTTCCTGCACTGAGAACATCGTGGTATGGTCGATCTTGCCTGGCCCGAGTCACCACCGTAATGACAAACTGAAGCTCCAAAACTCTGACTCGGCCCGGAGTGAATAGGTTAATCAAATCTCTAGCCCGTAAACTGTGGAGGCGCACTAGTCATGGAATTTCCTGAATGCCTAGAAAACTACTATTTTGCGCTCCTTTAAACTCACTAGTTAGACCCGAAGATCTATGTCACACCCCGATCTTACTAGGGTGTGATGGGCACCCGACCCCGTAACCGGAGCCGAGCGGACCCACTGACTCTTACTACGTACTGATTTTTTTTTATATTTATTTTTTGAAATCTATTCGTCAAGTATACATAATAAGATGTCTGAAATACTTTTATTGCTTTTAAATCAAATAAAATATGTAGCTGTACAAAACTTGTATCATATACAAACTGACTCCCGAAACCCACGACTGTGTCTGCAGAGCCTCTAACTTCAAACAAGACATCATGGCATAACACGCTGACTCGGCGACACTCCGTAACAAATGGAGTTTGTCAACTTTCTTTGGAACATCTTCTATAATGGCGTACGATCGTCCGGGTGTACCGCGCGGCATGAAACGCAGCCCCCCGAAAGAAAGGGGTCCGTACGAGCATTGTACCGAGTATGTAAGGCATGAATAGTAACATAATAGGAGATATAGCGATGGTAGCAACATAGTAAACCGTACTTCGAGTGTAAGAACGAATGGAATCCGAAACATATTATGTGCTGCCAACGTAATCTGTACATCTGAGTGCCTCTTGAGGCGGAGTCATGCATGCTTACTTTTACCTTTATACATACATCCATAACCTGCCTGCGTCACATGATATCATTAGCCCGCGTCCGGGGTAATTATCTCGTGCCGCCCACTAGTGGTGTCTGCCCATGTCACCAAGACATGGTGTATATAGCTGCCCGCCTTGGCGGTGTCTGCCCGGCCATATAGGCACGGTGTGATCATCTGTAAGCTGCCCGCCTTAGCGGTGACCCCCGCCCGCCATAGGCACGGTGTAAAAAATTACAACTTAAGCATGCATAAGAGCCCAATGAAAAGCTGTAACTTTATCGGAGTGACGTAAGGTCGGTAACCTCCGATTACTTTATGGAATAATCATGGGCGCTTTGTCTCACCTTGAAGGAACAATTATAAGGCGAGGCCATCAATCAAGGATAACACCACGGGAAAACGTAAAACAGGATCATAACCTATCATTTCACATACTTGGAAACCTTTAAATTAGTCATTATCTAAAAATAGCTTAACATTTCATATCGTCATATTCGTAGTGAAAACATGTCAGTGACCCCTTCGCCATATACTTTTTCTCATATCTGGCATCATCATTATCATCATAGAACCATAGTCGTCGTTTTAGTCATTAAGACCTTTAATATTGTAAAACTTGGTTTTTGGAGAAAAATGAATATTTTAGAAAACATTTATAAACTTTCAAGAAGAAAAATCGTGCTTTGAAATCATAACTTCTAACCTTTGAAAATAAGGACATTATGGGAGCGTTTATAAGATTACATCATTTGATTCATGCCATAGAAAGAAAAGGGCTTAGCCTTGACATACCTGCGCCGCGCCTTACTAGCTACGCCTATCCATCCAAATCCGTTGCCGCTAGTCTTTTTCCCTTCAACTTCCCACTTGACTAAGGTTGTGTACTTGCAACAATAAGAGGAATTCTTGCTACACCAATGGTGCCATATTAAAGAGGACCTTCAAGTTAGTAGGAATAGTGGAAGAAAATAGTTTTCCTCCTTCACTTCACCATGACTCCATGTTCGGCCATCCATGGCCGAACACTTCCCTATCTCTCTTTTTTTTTTTTTTTTTTTCAAGTCTTTCTTTCTTTTTTTTCCTAAAAGATGACCACCCTATATATATATATAGTCTTGCAAGCATGTGAGGGGCACATGCCCCTCCCTTCATTCCTTCTTTTCTCTAGAATTTTTCTTTTCTTGAATTTTCCTCACTTTTCTTGAAAATTAATTAAGAAGACCAATTGTCTTCTCTTACAAGCTTCATCCATGCACATGCACAATTACCCTTATTAATTAAAATGTGGCACACACCACACATACTACACGGCCACATGGCCTTTTCTTGAACTTTGTAAAATTACCATTTTACCCTTAGTCCTCCGCAATATTTTCCATGAACCCTTTTCCGAATTTTCCTTTTTTACCCTTAACCTTTCTCATTATTTCCATACTACCAACGTCCGTAAATAATGCTCATAACCTACTAATGCATTAAAATAATTTTAGAACATAGTCTTGTCCTTAACTTCTCACCATTGTCTCACAATATCCGAACGTATGAAATACGGGCTATAACAATCTAGCCCTCTTACTATAAACTCTATCAAGCTCACGCTCCCCTCTTTGTTATTGTTGGCTTTCCTCCAAATTCTGGGCATGAACTTGAATGCTAGAAATGTCCATACCATCTTGAAGAGATAAAGTCAAGCACTTATCCATCAAGTGTGGCCCTAAGCCACTCACAAACCGGTGCACACGATCACCGATATCCGCTACCATAGCCGAAGCATACCTAGCCAAAGAATTGAAGCGTAGACTATACTTTAAGGCACTCGTACTCTCTTACCTAAGATTCAACAACTTATCAGCTCTAGCCTATCGAACCTCTGGGGGTAAGTAATATCGGAGAAAAGCATCAAAGAATTCTTGCCACACCGAGGGAGGTGCATTGACTCCCCTAGCAGACATCGAAACGGTATACCAATGAACCGCAACATCCCGTAGTCTATAGGAAGCTAATTCTACCGATTCGACGTCTGAAGCATGCATTAACCGAAGTGTTCTCAATATCACATCAATAAAAGCTTGGGGGTCCTCATCCGGTATTGACTCGAAGAATTTTGGAGGGTTCAAGCTAATAAAATCATGGGCTCTTGCACTAAACGCCCTATCACCATGACCCATACCCAGCAGTCGGGCCTGAGCGGAAACTAACCGAGTCAGAAAATGAATGGTCTCTTTCACATCTTCGCCCAAAGCATCTGGTGGAGGAGCTGGGGGGTGCCGGAGCGTGGGCGAGGCTCCTCGTACGCTCCTCTGAAATAGGCAATGAATGAGAGGACCAAGGTGGAACCTCATTCTGGGACTCACCCACCTCTATAACTGTCGGTGGTACTCCCTCAGTCCACCTCCCTACCACTGTCTGGCCCTTTTGGGCTGCTGTAGCTTTTCTCTTTATAGGCATCTCTGAAATACATAACACACGGTTAAGGAAAGAAAAATTCTTATCTTATGGCTCTATCGCACGATCTATGAAGAAAGAAGGTCATTAATTCCTAAAATGCCCGCAGCCTCCTGTTTATAAGTGTGGCGCTCAACACACCCATAAATAAGACTCTACTTGACACGGCTCGTAGACACACCCCAGGATATAACTGCTCTGATACCACTTTTGTCACGACCCAACCGGAGGGCCATGACGAGCACCCCGAGCTAACCCACTGGGCACCTGTCATCATACTTTCACAACCATAACTAGGTGAGCCACATGGCTAACTCCAAATTTTCTGTGCATCAATAATACAATCTTATCGGGCAAGAACACTTTTATATCAACATCATCGACTATGCCCATCTACATATACACAAGACAATGAGGCTAACAAATGATATAAAAAATATGAGCCGACAAGGCTAAGAGACATCTAGCTATACACAACTATCTATGAGCCTCTAGAAAGAGTATGTAACATCATAAAGACAGGACAGGGCCCCGACATGCCCATATATATGTACACAAAAGAATAGTACCAATAGCTACAGCTCCGAATCAAATGGAGCTCCTCTACGCATTTCGGATGCGAGTCTAAGAATCAAGTCCATCTCCCTGTCGACCTGCAGGCGTGACGCAGCGTCCACAAACAAAACGGATGTCAGTACAAACAATGTGCTAAGTATGTAAGGCATAAGCAGTAACATAATGATAACATAAAGAATAACATGAGATAGGAGAGCTATGAGATAGGATAACTATACATATACCTCTTGAGATGGTCATCATATTTACTACGCTTTTTCTAATAGAAACCATCTATACATACGCACACATATATAGTAGCACCATACCCGACCATAGAGGTTCAGTGTCACACATACCCGGCCATAGCAAGGCTCGGTGTTGTCTATACCCAACTCCAGTGGTATGCGCTCAATAGATATCATACCCGGCCATAGAGCTCGATGTTATATAATAGCCATTCATACATATATTTTTGGAGTACATAAGTATCATCAACATCATCATCATCAGTATCTCTTTCTTTAGAGGGTCAACTATCGTAGGATGAGATCAACGTTATCACGAGAGTATCAAGACTTAGGAGCTTTAACATTTCTAGCAATGGAGGTGTCATGGAAGACATGGTGAATTTCGTGGATGAGTGTACAAAAATGGAATCATGCCTTGAGAAGGAAGGGTTAGACTTACATACCTTTATGTCTTCTTAACTACTTAACATTTACCTCCAAAGCTTGAGAAATCTACATTTAAAAGGATTCATACCAAGGTTAAATGTTAAAGACACTCTTAAGTTCAAACTAGAATAATTCAGGAGCTAGCGAAAATTGGCAGCATTTCCCCTATTTCATCGACTTCCACCCTATTACAAAACAACTTCCAAACAACCATAGCAACATCCACAATATCAAAATCAAGTAGTCATATTCCATTAAGTCTCAATATTCATTCTCATAATCAATTCATATCAACAACTTCATATCAACCCTTTGTAGGATTGTATGTAACACTTCCTTGTCATCATTAATATTCTTCATAACAAGATTACACTTATAACATTCTAACAATGGTAACTCAAGTTAATTTACTACCCAAAATGTCATTAAATCTATATTTAAACATCATCTTCTACTTTCTTCCCTCACCCAAGTTATTCAACAACAAAACGTGCTTAGTAAAATGAAATAAGCATGAAAACTAACCTTTTATCACATAGGAATGAGCTTTGGATCAAGTTACCAACTAGAATGAAACCCTAACTTCAACACCCATAGAATTCTTGAATCCTACAAACCCTAGTGAGTCTCCCAACACCTGAATATCTTGATCCTTGCTATTTGATCTTTGATTTCTCTTGGGTTTGTGTGGAATATGCTTGGATAAAGGTTCTAGAGCTTTCAAGACTTAGGGAAAATGTGGGAAATGAAATAATGAACAAGGGTGGTCATATATAACAAAAAAAGAAAACTGACCCAACCAGGATATATAGCCAATCATACGGGCCGTATAAACTATACGGTCCGTATAATTGGACCGTATAATCCCACCAGGGATCCATCCCATTCTGGAAATATTCTACGGACCATTATACTGTCCGTATAAATTATACGGTCCGTATAACCCATACAACTGTAGAACCCATTTTTTTCAAAACATATCCTCGTCGATTCGTTAAACCTCTAATCCTTATGGAACCTTATTGGCACTTGAATAACCCTTCATTAACCATCTAAGGGCCTATAGCTCCCCCTCAAGACATTACTAAACACATTATAGCTCACATATCAAAAAACCTTCCCGAATATGTCTTACATTTCCACTTCCTTCGACGAGCTTTGTTTCATCGATTTTGTTACACCTCGTATCTTCGAAGAGCACTTATCAAATTTGAAACATAAGTACGTTGAGCTAGGGTTAAGTAAAACCACTTTGGAATATAAGGATCAAACATTATTAAGTATATTTAATGAGTGAAGGATGTAAATAAGGTATACCGGAAAGTTTTATAAGGAAATGAGTGGAAGAAATGGAGTAGTACGACTTTGGAGAAAGGACGGGTAAAGTTTCGTGAGAAGATTTTGGTCCAACTTGAGGGAAGAATATCTCTTAACATATGAAGTGTTTTAAGGTGTTTCAAAAGCCTAAAATGAAGTTCGTCGAGTCTAGTTTCCAACGCAATAAACCGCTTGTCGATAGGATATTGGAGTAGAGAATTATGGACGTTACAAGTTTGGCTGACAGAGCAAAAACGCATGATACAGTACTACTACAGTACCGACTTGCTACAGTGCTGCTACAGTAAAATACTACAGTGACCCGACCAGAAATTGACCCCTATATAAAGGGTAATAACCCCCTTTTTTCATCAGATTTGCCTAGAAAATTCCAGAAAAAATAGTTGAGGGTGTGAGAATATCAAAAAAATGAGCAATTTTCAAGTGACGGAATATTAGTTTAGGTCCGGATAGTGCGTGGTTGTGATTGTAGTCTTGTTTTCTATGAATTTTGACGTGGATTCAAAGCGGATATCAGGGATATTGCTACTTCAACAAGAGTAAGGGATGAATCTTTCTCTTTTGGTATTATTTAAGGCTTATTCTCGGAGATAAAGTCGTTAAATAATTGTGTAGTAAGTTGGTTAGTTATGGAAGTTGAAAAACAACGTGTGGGCTGTTTTATGGTACATATTGGTGTTGGAGATGATGTTATTGATGTTGGTATTGTTGTTGTTGTTGTTGGTTGCTGAATTGAGATTCCGGGCTAGGCATGTAAACAGGGGAGATGCTGCCCGCTTTTCAGCAGGATATAAAATAGTTTGACTTGAAAGCTTAGCACAAATATACTACTATGAGTCTAACGATTGTGTGAATCCTCTTAAATGTAGACTTGCAAGCTCGGACGAATAAGTGTAGATAACTGGAGGCTGAACAGGTATGTTAAGGCTACTCCCTTTCTTTCAAAAGGCATGATTCTTATGCTACGATTCCATGTATGTTTCCATAACCTTCTTACTTCCAAACGTTAGAAGTTCATGATTCTTAAAAGCTTTTTATGATAATAAAGAAGATATGTTTTCTATGATGAACATGATGATGATGATGATTTTAATTCTAGAAATTCCAAAGCTTATGATTTTAATGCTAAGATGAGATTACTGAGCTTATTTCATGATTTTCTTGATTCCACTCATTGTTGTTGATCTCACCTTATAATCATTGTTCCTTCAAGGTGATATAGAGCGATGATAATTGTTCCATAATATAAGTTGGAGGTTATCGACCTTACGTCACTCCTATAAAGTGATAACTTCTACTTGGGCTCTCATGCATGCTACTTATGTTATATATATGTACATATGGGGTAAGGGGAAAGGTTGTTATGTACGCATGGCCACCTGATCAGCTGGATATCGTCCCGGACGCGGGATGCCCGGATGCGGCATATATGGATAAATGAGTCGGGTTGTTCGTTCCGCGGCAATATATATGCAAGATGATGATATGATATATGGGGGGGCACAGGCACGTTCCGCAACAATATAAAATATTTATGGATCGGGCAGCACGTTCGCAAAGACTATTATTTATTTATGGATCGGTACGCCCGTTTACGTTCGCGCACTATTATTTGTATATATATATGAGGAATGTTTTTTTTTTAAAGAAAGCTAAGCATACATGGTATCCGCCTTTACGAGGCAATCGTATATACATGTTATTTTCATTTAATGTTATGTTCTATATTTCCTATTATGTTGTTATTTATGCCTTACGTACTCGCACATCGTTCGTACCGACGTCCCGTGGATGCTGCGTTCACGTCCGGCAGTGTAGATAGACAAGACGAGGATCTTCCATCATAAGTCGCCTTCGTGGAACCGAGTCCCGGTTATGAGTCCACTTTTTCCGGAGCCGCCGCCGCGAGCTCCGGGATGTATATATGTTTGTATGATTTTTGTTCGGGGCATGCTCTGGGCCCCGTCCCGACTTGTATACTTAGGTACCATGTTCATGAGGCTTTGGCAGACAGCTTCCCGTGTATAGCTTCGCTATTTCGTGGGTCGTTATATTGGCATCGTGGGTCCATTGGACATATATTTATACATGAAATTACGTTCATATCTAGCCTTAGCCTTATTTTGTCATTCGAGACATAGAGAATACAAGTTACAAGTTGGTTCGCTCGGTTTTCATAAGGTCTCGGGTGCCAATCACGCCTTACCAAGGGTGGGTGTGACAGATTCATATGACTCCAAAATCTTATGATACGCGCCTTAAGTTATCAAATTCTCTCCTTAATCTTATAAGGACTTCATGTTCACCTTAAGCTCGTGTTAGTCTAATCATAACACATCAAGCCAAAATCTCCTAGATGTAACACCATTAAGGACAAGAGGGAGGATAATAAGCTAACAAGTCTAGCAAAGAGGCAAAACATCAGTAACATGGGATAAGAGTCTTGATAAGGAGTACGGAAATTTAAACATAAAGAAAGATGAGGAATCGACGTAAGGAGAAAGAAAAGGTTGAAAACCGAACCTTCCAGACCCTATGAGTTCTCTCCGACACTCCAAACCATTCCAAATCAATCAAGATAAGATGAAGCCATAAAATCCTTAACTATTTCATGGAAGGTGCTTGTTCGTACTTCTAATTTAAGTTGTGGTGGATAAGATTTAGGGTGAATTGTGTGAGGTGAAGTTCTTCAAGTTATAAGGTATGTTTTTCATCTTGAGTTTGATATTAAGTCGTTTCTTTTGAGGATTTTATGGCTTGATCTTCTCTTGAATTGTTTGAATGTCTATGCTATAGAGAAATAATGAAGGGAAAATGTGACAATCGGATGTTTGGTAAGTCATGATTGCATGGAAAATTAAGAGTACTCACAGATCGGCGGGGAGCCGTAGCATTCATGAGTTACGACCACCTTAATGGCAACAGGTCCCAGGACGATAACTAGATATTAGTTGACCACTAGGTACATACATAAGAGCATGAGGATATAGAACTAATGAATGAGATCGACAAAGAATTAGGATAATATGAAAGAAGACTGATGAGCCCATAGTATAAGAGCATGGAGATCAGGAACTAAAGGAGGAGAACCATTTCAAGAAAGTAATGATAGCATCGTAAGCTCGCAAGTTACAACATTCGAGGATGAATGTTTCTAAGGGGGGAAGGATGTTACACCTCACACTTTTCAGAGCATGAGCACGCCACGTATTTCACCGTATTAATGGAGTATCGTAGACGTCCTGTGAATTTTTGAAAGGTACAAGCTATGGGAAGTACGTAACAATGAAGTAAAGGATGAATTATGATCTCGTAAATTGTAACCGGGAAGAACAACCTTGGAACCAAAGGACATGACCCTTATCAAGTATAATTAATGATAAATATCATGTATGGAATGTCTTGGAAGATTCTGGGATCAAGCAAATCGAAGAAAATAAATTTGCCGAAAATTTGGAAAAAAGTTGGCAGAATTTGGGACAGAATTTTGGGTCAACTTCAGAGAGGTATATCTCCTGGTATATCAGGAGTTTTGAGGTGTTTCAAGAGCCTAAAATGAATTTTGTTGAGTGTAGTTTCCAACGCAACAAAGAGTTTCTCCAATACGACATTGGAGTAGGGAGTTATGGGCGTTTTAAAATGGACTGCCAGAAGCCTGCGAACCTACGCGGAAATTGTAGAAACTACTTAAAAAGTCCACCAATTTCGGCCCATCAGCCCAAAACTAATTGGACTACTATATATACCCTTTTAAGTCATCTAAATCACCTTAATTTTCACCATTTCTCATCTCCACACTTCTCTAGAAGTCACGTCATTTTTCACCATTTCTCATCTCCACACTTCTCTAGAAGCACCCACAGCATTTATCCAATATTCTTACACCAAGATATAGCAAATTTAGGAGTTCCTACATCAAATTAAGCTCGGGTTTATAAGATTAACAACGAATCTCGATGAATCAATGAAGGGCCACGAAATTTGGGGCTCATATTTTCACCAAAATTGAACCTTCTAGACCCTATGAGCTCTCTCCAATACTCCAAACCATTCCAAATCAAATCAAGAGAAGATGAAGCCATAAAATCCTTAACAAGTTCATTGAAGGAGCTGGTTCGTACTTGTAATTGAAGTTGTCGTGGATAAGCTTTAGGGTAAATTGTGTGAGGTGAAGTTCTTCAAGTTATAAGGTATGTTTTTCATCTTGAGTTTGATATTAAGTCGTTTCCTTTGAGGATTTTAATGGTTTAATGTAAGCAAAAACATGGCATAAAGGTCGTAGATAGATATGTTGATGTTGTTGGCTTACAGATTGATTTTCGAAGGAAGTTTCGGATGGATTTGTATACGTTTATCATGTAGTATCTTGATTATGTTATGGTTGACGTTGTTAATGATGTTTGGGAGTTGTTTTGGAATTTGGAGGAAGTAAATAATACAGGGGAGATGCTACTCGAATTTTAACAGATTCTAAGAGGATTTAATTTAAAGGCCTAAGACAAGCATGTCACCATAATCCTAATAATAGTATGAATTCTTTCGAATCTAGATTTACGAGCTTGGAGGATAAGCGTTAAGTGGTTAAAGTTAAGGCGCCTAAAAAGGTATGTTAAGGCTGTCCCTTTCTTTCTAAAGGTATGATTCTTTTCTTATAATCCCATACATGTTTTCCATAACATTCTTATTCCCAAAAGCTAGAAGTTTATGATTCTTAGAGTTTCTTATGAAGCTAAAGGTAAATATGTTCCATCATGATAGTGATGATGATGATTCCATTTTTTGAGATTTCAAAGCTTATGGTTTGGATGCTATTGTTATAGCCCGTACCTTGTACGTTTGGATATTTCGAAGTCGTCGCGGAAAGTTAATGTCACACCCTAACCTTATTAGGGTGTGATGGGCACTCGACCCCACATCCGGAGCCGAGCGAACCCACAGACTCTTATTACGCACATAAGTTTTTTTTTTTCAAATCTCTGAACTGAATAATCCTGAAATGCATAATGAAGCTTGTAAAGTTGACAAAATCTGTAATTATACAAGATTTACTACATAACACAAATCAACATGTCGATGGAGCCGGCGACATCGACATATCATACCCGCGCTCGTCTTGCGCAAAGTCTCTAACACAAATCCGAAATCATACGGACAAACTCGACTCGGCGATTACTCCGGGGAAAATGGAGCTTGCCATCTCATTGAACATCTTCTATAGTAACTTCGGCTCGTGGGTGTACCGCGTGGCATGAAACGCGACCCCGAAGAAAGGGGTCGGTACGGAAAATGTGCGAGTACGTAAGGCATGCAATGCAGAGAAACAAACTATAAGCAAACAGACAGAACTATCAGGTGCATACGTTACTCAGAATTGCAGATGCTTACCTTTCAGACACAATTCATACATACCTGTTTCATATGCCAAAAAGTGTACGAGAAAATAAATGGGTTAACCGAGTACCAAATGCTTATTTTGCGATCTGGATCGCATGTCCGAAGAGGTGCGGAAAATACGAACGCACGGGTGATGTCACACGTCGGACGGAGTACGAACGTACGAGAATATTCGGATAAAGTCATATATCGGACGGAATGCCGAACATACGGAATATTGATTGTATCATATAACGGACAAACTACGAACATACGAACGTTCGGACAACGACATATACATCGGACGAATACGTAACGCACGAATGCTCGGATGACATTATATACCGCGTATGCATAAAACGTGTCCGGCCCTCGATAAGGGACTCGGTGAATAGGATCACATATAAGCGTACTCATATGTCATATATGCAAATAACGTGTCCCGGCCCTTTGTTAAGGGACTCGGTAAGGTAGAGTCATGCAGATCAGAATCCTGTGCCAAATATACATAACGTGTCCCGGCCCTCTACTGCGGGTCTCGGTGGATAATATCAAATGCCATCCTGGCCGCCATACCCGTATCATCATAACCATACACAGATAACGTGTCCCGGCCCGCAAGTACGAGGGACTCGGTGAATAATGCAGAGAAGAGCACGATATCATGTCCTGGCCCGGGACTCAGTGAATCAGAATCATACCGTAGAATGACGCACGAGAACATAACATGCCCCGGCCCGGACTCTGAAAGATACATTAAGCCTATGCACGAGCGAGTCGTGAGAAACCATATGCATATAAATCCGGACTCGATGGATACGTACACTTACCGACATTCGAAGATCCGAAAGCAAGTTTCGGGTTTTTCCGAATTAGTATCGAAAGCTATGGACGTTTGAAATACGGAAACCTCTTCGGACTTTCAAGCGATCCGAGATCATACATGAAGGACATTAAGGCTTGTAGAACATATTCGTATTAGAATATGTATCGACGACTCATATCCAAATACGATACGGAATACTTATATCGAGACAAATATCGAGTACTGTTCAAAACATTATCATATCGAATGCTTATACCGAATACTTAGATCGGGATACTTATGTCGAACATATATATCGTAACATTTATTCTCAAATACTTATATCGAACACTTGTATTAGAATATTTCCATCGGAATGTTTATATCAAATATTCAAGTCGGATCATTCGTGTCGAAGCATTTATGTCGGAATAGCCGAACCAAAATACTCATATCTGAGTTACCAAATACTTATAACAAACTCGGAACATTAGCCAAAAGTTTCCATTAATCATCGTACAGAAATAAGGCTAATAGAACAATATACAAAGGTCTCGGGGGTTGTGGGCCCACCTCGGGTCACATGAGGTGGCGTACCGTAATTTACGTATTTTACACTTCATAATATCATTCGTGATAGTTTTAAGATAGTCGGGTCTCATTTGTTCAAGTTCTAGGTGTTTAGACATCTTTTCCAACCATTAGCAACATAAGTGATTCAATTCTATTGAAAGAAAAGGGCAATTTCGGACGTGGATTCGAAGAGTAGAGTTGTCCCCGAGGTCCAAATTCAAGCCTAGTATATCTAGGACATGCCAAGAGAAAGAAAGGGTAAGCCTTACATACCTTTCCGCTTCTTAAGCTTTTCCAAATTCGAATTCCGTTTTCTCTAAAATCTACAAATGGTCATGTTTACCAAATGTTAATCACAAAGCTTTAAGAATTCAATCTTAATCTTTCAAATAAATCCACTTATATTAGGAATTTACAATTAAAGCATTTGGCTCGGCCCCGTAAATGCACCATCCCCGAGATTCTATCTCGGCCAACAATATCACAAAATCCGAGAATAGAACTCTTTCCAACAAATCAACAACTCTCAATACCAACAATTATTCCAACAATACTTACAATATTCATAATGATCCCATACCAATCAAGAATCCTCCAACTTCAACAAACAATATCACTAACACATTTTTATCCTCCAAATTCATAAACTTCCTCAACAATACACACATTAGCAACATTATGCTCATAAATAGAGAGACGACACTAACATTATATTCGCTTCCAAATCAGCCCATAACAATTCCAACATCAATTTAAGCCATCAAATTCTCATTTGCATCATAAAATACATATCAACAACAATTAAATTATTACATAAAACTTGATTCATATTTCATACCACACACCCACACATTCGGCCACCTTCACAACACACCACACAATTCAACCAAAATCACCAAACTTCCATTTCCATATAAATTCCATAACAACAACAACACAAAATGCTACATAAAAATTAACTAATCTTGCCTCCACAACACATGCATACACACGGCTATACCATGCAAACACACACATATTTTCATGAATTCTATCCATTCCTTCATACTACAATATAAACAAGCTTTCATAACATCATAAAAAGGGATAAAATCTTACCTTTTCCTTCAACTTCCTCACTTGAAGTGTTGAATACGGAAACGACGAAACGGATGACTTATCTTCCGAAATAATTATGCCACGTTGTAGAGGACCCTCGAATTAGTGAGAATACATGAAGAAAATAATTTTTGGGACAAGATTTCCCATAGCTTATTTTTCTTCACCATGGCCGAATAGGCCTATGGTTTCTCCTCCTTCTTTCTCTTTTTTTTTTTTTTTTGGCTTTGTCTTCAATTAAAAGATGAACAAATATATATAAACATCCATATTGCATGCATGTGAGGGGCACATGCCCCTCTCTCTAGATTTTTCTTTCTTTTCCTTTTCATTTTTCTAGAGTTTTCTTTCTTTTATTCTATTATTTTTTTAAAAGATGACTTATTATTTTAGTCATCCTTTTTCCATTCTTTTTCTTCACATGGCCAATATGGCCCCTTTTGGAATTTTCTTGAATTCCCGTGAAATGACCATTTTGCCCCTAGCCTTTTTAAATATTTCCATGAACCATTTTGCGAATTTTACTTTTTCGCCCTCAACCTCTCACAATATTCCCATACTAATAATAGTCATAAATTATATTTATAACAACTCGTACATCAAAATGATTTTTGAAAATGATCTCGTCCTTAGCTTCCCACGACGACTTCGAAATATCCAGACGTACAAAGTACGGGCTATAACATCCTCCCCCCTTTAGAACATTCGTCCTCGAATGTTCGACTGATCTTATGGGGTCTTGCAGCACTTTGGGAGGGGGGTTCCTTTATAGTTGCCCTTTCCTTTTATGCCCATTCCTTATCCTTCACCTTATTCTCCTTAGCCTTTACACGAATCCTCATTTTATATCATAGGTTTCCTTTCCGATACTTAAAAATATGGTAATTCCCTCTTTGGTTTAGCATAATATAGTCTCCCCCTTTAGGGGGCTCCTTATGCACCAACGATTCTTCTTTCCGACTCCGCGCACGACATAGCAAAATTCCTTGTCATAAGTTTTCCTTTCGTTCTCCATCGATCTCCTCACGTATGAGATATCATACATGTTTATATGCATATACACATATAATTAGTATCAACTAACCCACAAAATACTTCCAGAAACTATTCAAGCCTATCCAAATTCCAGAACCGTGGCGTACTTTTTGTCCCTTCTCTAATCTGGCCTGTCGCGTGCTAGGTGGCTCCTTTTATAATCTCCAACCATCTTGTACATTCTATCTTCCCATTTGTCACTTGGATCAACATTTGTGAAAATTTTGGCATACTTCCCAGGGGGTCACCCATCATGAAATTGCTCCCCCGAGCACGCTTAACCCCGAAACTTTGGTGGGATTTAGTGCCTTAATCTTTGATATAATCGCGTCCACTTCCTCATATGCCCTTTACTACATAAACTGAGCCGGTCAAAGTTTCACGATTACGAGGCATTTTCGTAACACGTCCTTTCTTGTGCAATTACCGTTTTGCCCTTTTCAATCTTCCATATCACCTTCACAAATTCTTATTATCCTAAACCGTACACCGCGAATGCCATCAATACCTTCCGAGTATATAACTTCATATCACATTCTTGTCATCGGAACGCGGTCTCGGGTAACTAATCAAATATATCCACACTTACCTCTTTCCGTCGTATGTAAGGCTTACACATGGAATTTCTTATTTCATTCTCCTATGACTTGGCTCTATCGCACGATCTATGACAGAAAGAAGGTCAACAGTCCCTAGATGCCCCGTAGCCTCCTGTTTATAAATGTGGCGCGCTTCACATCATAAACAGGACTCTACCGGACACGACTTTGCAGACAACCCCACGGACAGACCTCGCTCTGATACCACTTTGTCACACCCTAACCTTATTAGGGTGTGATGGGCACTCGACCCCACATCCGGAGCCGAGCGAACCCACAGACTCTTATTACGCACATAAGTTTTTTTTTTCAAATCTCTGAACTGAATAATCCTGAAATGCATAATGAAGCTTGTAAAGTTGACAAAATCTGTAATTATACAAGATTCACTACATAACACAAATCAACATGTCGGTGATGGAGCCGTATTGCATCGACATATCATACCCACGACGCCGTGTCGCAAAGTCTCTAACACAAATCCGTAAATCATAACGGACAAACTCGACTCGGCGGTAGCTCGGGGAAAATGGAGCTTGCCATCTCCGCCGGAACATCTTCTATAATAACTTCGGCTCATGCGGGTGTACTGCGTGGCATGAAACGCAGACCCCCCCCCCGAAGAAAGGGGTCGCGGAAAATGTACCGAGTACGTAAGGCATGCAATACGAGAGAAACAAACTATAATCGAAAGCAGACGTAACTATCAAGTGCATACGTTACTCGAGTGCGGATGCTTACCTTTCGACACAATTCATACATACCGTTTCATATGCCAAAAAGTGTACGAAAAATAAATGGGTTAACCGTAGTACCAAATGCTTATTTTGCGATCACCGATCGCATGTCCGAAGAGGTGCGGAAAATACGAACGCACGGGTGATGTCACACGTCGGACGGAGTACGAACGTACGAATATTCGGATAAAGTCATATATCGGACGGAATGCCGAACATACGGAATATTCAGATTGTATCATATAACGGACAAACTACGAACATACAGAACGTTCAGACACTGACATATACATCGGACAGAATACAGAATGCACAGAATGCTCAGATGACATTGTATACCGCATATGCATAAAACGTGTCCCGGCCCTCTGATAAGGGACTCGGTGAATAGGATCACACATATAGCAGACTCATATGTCATATATGCAAATAACGTGTCCCGGCCCTTTATTAAGGGACTCGGTAATGTAGAATCATGCAGATCAGAATTCTGTGCCAAATATACATAACGTGTCCCGGCCCTCTACTGCGGGTCTCGGTGGATAATATCAAATGCCATCCTGGCCGCCATCCCCGTATCATCATAAACACATGCAGATAACGTGTCCCGGCCCGCAAGTACGAGGGACTCGGTGAATAATGCAGAGAAGAGCACGATAACATGTCCTGGCCCGGGACTCAGTGAATCAGAATCATACCGTAGAATGAGCACGAGAACATAACATGCCACGGCCGGGACTCAGTGAAAGATACATTAAGCTATGCACGAGCAGAGTCGTGAGAAACCGTATGCACATAAATCCAGACTCAATGAATACAGACACTTACCGACATTCGGAGGCTCAGAAATTGAGTTTCGGGTTTTTCTGAATTGGTATCAGAAAGCTATGAGCGTTCGAAATACGGAAACCTCTTCGGACTGTTTAAGCGATCCGAGATCATACATGAAGGACATTAAGGCTTGTAGAACATATTCGTATTAGAATACTCAGATCAGACGACTCATATCCAAATACAGATAGCGGAATACTTATATCAGACGTTCATACCGGAGTACTCATATCGGAATTATCATATCAGAATGCTTATACCAGAATACTTAGATCAGGATACTTATGTCAGAACATATACATATCAGAACATTTATTCTCAAATACTTATATCAGAACACTTGTATTAGAATATTTCCATCGGAATGTTTATATCAAATATTCAAGTCGGATCATTCGTACCGAAGCATTTATGTCGAATAGCCCGAACCGAATACTCATATACGAGTTACCAAATACTTATAACAAACTCGGAACATTAGCCAAAAGTTTCCATTAATCATCGTACAGAAATAAGGCTAATAGAACAATATACAAAGGTCTCGGGGGTTGTGGGCCCACCTCGGGTCACATGAGGTGGCGTACCCAATTTACGTATTTTACACTTCATAAGATCATTCGTGATAGTTTTAAGATAGTCGGGTCTCATTTGTTCAAGTTCTAGGTGTTTAGACATCTTTTCCAACCATTAGCAACATAAGTGATTCAATTCTATTGAAAGAAAAAGGGGCAATTTCGGACGTGGATTCCGAAGAGTAGAGTTGTCCCCGAGGTCCAAATTCAAGCCTAGTATATCTAGGACATGCCAAGAGAAAGAAAGGGTAAGCCTTACATACCGTTCCGCTTCTTAAGCTTTTCCAAATTCGAATTCCGTTTTCTAAAATCTACAAATGGTCATGTTTACCAAATGTTAATCACAAAGCTTTAGAATTCAATCTTAATCTTTCAAATAAATCCACTTATATTTAAGGAATTTCGCAAAGCATTTCCCTTGTAAATGCACCATCCCCGAGATTCTATCTCGCCAACAATACCACGAGAAAATCCGAGAATAGAACTCGGCCAACAAATCAACAACGACAATACCAACAATTATTCCAACAATACTTACAATATTCATAATGATCCCATACCACCCGAATCCTCCAACTTCAACAAACAATATCACTAACACATTTTTATCCTCCAAATTCATAAACTTCCTCAACAATACACACATTAGCAACATTATGCTCATAAATAGAGAGACGACACTAACATTATATTCGCTTCCAAATTAGCCCATAACAATTCCAACATCAATTTAAGCCATCAAATTCTCATTTGCATCATAAAATACATATCAACAACAATTAAATTATTACATAAAACTTGATTCATATTTCATACCACACACACCCACACATTCGGCCACCTTCCAACACCCACCAATTCAACCAAAATCACCAAACTTCCATTTCCAATATAAATTCCATAACAACAACAACTAAAATGCTACATAAAAATTAACTAATCTTGCCTCCACAACACATGCATACACACGGCTATACCATGAAAACCTCCCATATTTTCATGAATTCTATCCATTCCTTCATACTACAATATAAACAAGCTTTCATAACATCATAAAAAGGGATAAAATCTTACCTTTTCCTTCAACTTCCTCACTTGAATTGAATACGGAAACGACGAAACGGATGACTTATCTTCCAAAATAATTATGCCACGTTGTAGAGGACCCTCGAATTAGTGGGAATACATGAAGAAAATAATTTTTGGGACAAGATTTCCCATAGCTTATTTTTCTTCACCATGGCCGAATAGGCCTATGGTTTCTCCTCCTTCTTTCTCTTTTTTTTTTTTTGGCTTTGTCTTCAATTAAAAGATGAACAAATATATATACACATCCATATTGCATGCATGTGAGGGGCACATGCCCCTCTCTCTAGATTTTTCTTTCTTTTCCTTTTCATTTTTCTAGAGTTTTCTTTCTTTTATTCTATTATTTTTTTAAAAGATGACTTATTATTTTAGTCATCCTTTTTCCATTCTTTTTCTTCACATGGCCAATATGGCCCCTTTTGGAATTTTCTTGAATTCGTGAAATGACCATTTTGCCCCTAGCCTTTTTAAATATTTCCATGAACCATTTTGCGAATTTTCCTTTTCGCCCTCAACCTCTCACAATATTCCCATACTAATAATAGTCATAAATTATATTTATAACAACTCGTACATCAAAATGATTTTTGAAAATGATCTCGTCCTTAGCTTCCCACGACGACTTCGAAATATCCAGACGTACAAAGTATGGGCTATAACAGTTAAGGGCGAGACCATCTTCAAATTTTTTTTTAATATGTAAGTAGGTTATGAAAAATGTTTATGGACAGTGGTAGTATGAAAATGTTAGGAGAGGTTAAGGGCGGAAAGAGAAATTTGCAAAATGGGTTATGAAAATAATGCGGAAGACTTGGGGCAAAATGGTAATATTGAGAAAAGTCGAGGGGCAAAATGGAAATTTCACATAAGGGTTCAAGAATATTCCTAAAAGGGCCCTAATGGCCATGTGACAAAAAAAAAAAAAAAAAAAAAAGATGACAACAAAGTAACAAGTCATCTTTTAGAAATAAAAGGAAAATGGAAGAAAAATCTAGAGAGGGGCATGTGCCCCTCACATGCATGCAAGTAGGATGAATATATATATATAAGAGAGAAGAGTATTCATCTTTCATTAAGAAAAATAAGAGCAACAAGAACAATAGAGAGGGAGAGTATTCGTGGCTGCCTAGGGCCATTTCACCCCTCAAAAATATTGATCCAAAAATTATTTTCTTGTGGTTTCCATACCAATTCATGGTCCCTTTTACAACTTGGTGCACTTGGTTTGGAAGAATGAGCATTGGTTTCCTCAATTCAACACTTGAGGAAGTGAAGAAGTTTGGAGAAAAAGGTAAGATTTCATTCCATTTATTTATGTTATGAAGGTTGGTTTGTGTTGGGGAATATGTAAATGAGTAGAAATCATAAAAATATGGAAGTTGGCATGGTGAGTGTGTGTGCATGATTGTGGCCGTGAATGTGCATATGTTGTGTAGGCAAGGATGAGTTGATTTTAAGTTGTATTATAGTTGTGGTTAATGCGGAATTCGTATTGGAAATGAAAGTCGAATGAGAATTGAATGAAGTTGAAAAATGGTATGTGGCCGTGGCTATATGTAAGGAAAATGGTGATGGATTTGTTTTGTTTAATAAGTTAATTGCATTATTGTGATCATTATAATGTAAATGAAACAATTATGGGTTGAGTTGGTATGAAAACGGAATGTAGGAATTTATGTCGCATTTGTATGATTTTATGACATTATGGAAATTGAGATATTAGAGTGTGAATTATGACGATTATTGATGAACTTGGAAGATGGAAATATGCTATGAATATGTATGTTAAAGATTAGAAGATTTGGATAAGTTATGGCTTTGGTGGGAATTGTATATTTTGTATAGTTTGTGTATATATTGTAGAAATGATATGAAATGCTTCGAATGGCATTGTAACGATTTTGGCTAGTAATGAATGTGAGTGTGATGGTGTTGGATTGAACATGTGAGTCGGAATGGAAATTATTGCATTATGTCGAAAAGTTGACTAGTTGTGTTACATTGTGGTTTGTAGTGATTGTTGTTGTTGTTGGTGTTGTTGTCGGGTTGTTGTTGATTGTTTTGAGCCGAGTTGAAACTCGGGGGTGCTATATGTATGGGGAGGTCGCCGGATTTTTATAGAACAAAATTGGTTAAGCTTGGAAAGTGTAAGTTTCATGAATAGTAACTGGTCAATATAACCATTTGCAGATTTTTGGTGAAACGGGACCGGAGTTTCGATGAACCTAACAAGCGAGAAAGGTATGTAAAGCTACCTATTCTTTATTTGGCACGTCCTAGACCTATTAGGCCGAAGACGGAACCTCGGGGATAATTCTGCCCCCGAAATTCGAGTTTGATTTTGAATACTATTCACTCGGTACAATTGAATCATAAAGCTTGCTTTTGGTTATAAGAATGCTTCAACTTTCGTATCTTTTGCAAATGAATCCGGATCGTTTCGAAACTTTCCTAAATAACTTTACGGAGCTCAATGATTAAAATTTATGTCCGCCACCTCAATTGACCGAGGTGGGCCCCTATTTCTCGATTTTACTCTTTTGTATTTACGATTTGTCTTCGAGTCGCTTTTAAGGAATGTTTTAGCTACTAAGCAAAAAATCATTTTAAATATTCCATTAAGTCCTATGAAACGTTTTGATATGTACTTTGACTCGAATGTTCGTCCGACATAACCTATCGTGATGTCCGAAAGGTACGTACTATGATTCCGTCCGATTTCGTTACTTTGATTTGTCATTCTATGCCTCATTGAGTCTCCGGAAATTTCTATGGTATTTTTATTGCATTAGTTTCTCACTACTCCACTCGTGGATGCCTCAATGTTTCCCCCACCGAGCCGGGCAGGATATGTTCTCAAGCGTACTTCTCTACATTGTTCGCCGCGCTCCGGTGTGAGGGGGCAGGTATTACACGTACATGGGTTACGGTGTATGATGTGCCATGTACGTATATTCGATATCCGATTATGTGATGTGATGTGGCCACTTGGTATGTTATGCTTTGTTTCGGAGATATTCCTACTACCGAAGTATGATGTGCTTTGGCGCGGGACGAAGGAGCGCCTGCGTTCGTTCACCGAGTCCCATGGGCCGGCTTTTGCATATGTTTCTGCATGCATTACGTATGATTTCGGTACGCATTTTTGATTACCTATGCATCTCCATTGTTTTCCGCACATTACGTTACGATTTTAATTTTATTTATTACATACTCTCGCTTTACATATTCGGTACATTTTCCGTACCGACCCCCTTCTTCGGGGTCGCGTTTCGTGCCACGCAGTATCGGTGACGTTTGATTTGCCGATTTGCCCGCCAGGTTGTCTCGAGGCTGTTGAAGTGCTCCTTTGTCCGGAGCCTGTATTTTGGGTATAAAATTTTCTGCTGCAATTGTACGTATTGATTCTGGGTACGACGGGGCCCTGTCCCGTCATATGATTATGTTTTTGTTCTGTAGAGGTCTGTAGACATGTGGTGTGGGTTCTGTATATGTTTCGTGAGATTTGCGTACGTTTAGAGTTTGTCTATGTTTTGTGACACTTTATCGGCCCTCGTGCGGCATGCCCACTTGTCCTTGTTAAATTATTATTTACCTTATTTGTAATATTTTGCTAATTTAGGCTAAGGTACGTACGAGTGTCCAACTAGGGCACGTGTCGCGGCCTACGGAGTTGGGTCGTGACAGCTATTATGAGATTATTGAGTTTATTACATGAATTTCTTGATTTTATTCGTTGTTGTTGATCGCACCTTATGATAATTGTTCCTTAAAGGTGAGATATTGCGATGATGATATCTCCATAATATAAATCGGAGGTTACCGACCTTACGTCATTCCGATAGAGTTGTAGCTTTTAATTGGGCTCTCATGCATGCTTTTATGTATATGTATATATTTTCTCACACCGTACCTATATGGCCGGGTAGAAGCACTACGGTGGGTCGCTACTGATAATGATAATAACACCGTGCCTATATGGCCGGACAGCACCACTATGGTGGGCGGCTATGGATAATGATAATAACACTGTGCCGATATGGCCGGGCAGCACCACTAGTGGGCGGCGTTCAATGGTTACCCCGGACGAGAGAGGCTCAGACGTGGGCTAATAATGATATTATGTTTGATATGCATGAAAAGTGTTTTCTTAAAAAAGCTAAGTATGCATGATATCTGTTATATCCCGCATTTTTGTATATTGGGACACTCCGAGCAAGTTGCAGAAAGTTAAGGGCAAGGCCATTTTCCGATTTTGTTTGAATGCGCAAGTCGCTTATAAATATTATTGTCATGGAATATTAAGGGCAAACTTGGAAATTGGAAATTATTATTAGTTCATGACTTCTTGAAGAAGCATTGTGGCCATGGGCCCCATTTACATTTTGGTCAATTGTAGCAAGCCATGTAATGGAACATGTGTTCATCTTATATTTTGTAAGGGCCAAATATATATATATATGGGCAAAGATGACAAGGCAAGCAAGACAATTAGTCATCTTTGATGACTTAAAGAAAATTCTAGAAAATTGGAGAAAAAGAAAAAAAAAAAAGAAAAGAGGGAGCATGCCCGGCGCGCACACACACACACACACACACACACATATATATATATATATATATATATATATATATATAGTGTGGTGATTAAATAAGACATAATTCATCATCCACAACTCTAGAAAACTCAAGGGAGAGAAAGAAAGGGAGTCTCGGCCATGGCTGGCCGAGAGTGGTCTTGTGTGTGGGTCAAAAAGAAAATTATTTTCTCCTAGTTTCCTATCAATTGAAGGGTCTTTATTAACATGAGCTAGTCGTTGGAGCGAGCAAGGCATTCGTTTACATGATCCACAATCCTAGCCGTGAGTTGGAGGCAAGTGGAAGAGGTAAGGTTCTATCCTTTCTTGCATGCGTTATGGACGTTTGAGTATGTTGTGATGTGTTTAAATGGATGAAATTCATGAAGTTGTGTGTGTGTGTGGATGTTGGCCGAAAGTATGGGCTGTTTGTGTAGAAAAGATGAACTAATGTTAATTAGTGTTCTAGTGATGTTGTTGTGGATATTATGATGTAAAATGAATGTTTGATGACTCATGTGGAAGTTGTAGTCGTGTGGACTGTTTTGAAAGTTAATATGATTCTAATATGTTTTCTCATAATTATGAGGATAATGTTGTAATGTATGGGATTGTTGGCGTAGTTTATGAATTTGGAAGAAGAAAATGTGTTATGAATGTTCCTAATGAAGTTGGAAGGTTTCGGGTGCATGGTGTAGTGGACAGGCTGTTTTGGAATATTGTGCGAATTGCTTGGAATGTTCTTAATCGTGTTTGAATGGTCTCGGATTAATACTTGAACGTATGATCAATGAAGTTGGCTTGATTGTATGCGGTTTATGGAATGTAAATGAAATGTCATCGAACTATGTGGAAGAAGGTTGTTGATATTAGAATGCGTTTTGAATTAACTATGGATGTTATTTATATGGTTGTTGGTTTCGTTGTTGTTGAATAATTGGCCGAGTTAAATTCTCGGGGATGTTGAATTTATAGGGGAGATGCTGCCCAAATTTCTGTAGACAAAGTGATGGCTTGGAATTGGGTTCTTCAATGCTTATGGCTAATGTGGGGTGTCCGATGACATTATTGTAGATCGTGAGAAGCCGAGACGTAAGTTTGGATTAGCTTAGAGGGCGGCCAAGGTATGTAAAGCTCACCTTTCTTTCTTTGGCATGTCTTAGTTAAAGTAGGCTCTGATATGATCCCCGAGGTAACTCCACTCCTACGATCCGAGCATGTCTGTGATTCTCATTTGCTTCTTGATATCCGTATTCATAATGTATTCAAATTATGATTCTTATGCCCTTTGTATGATCAAATATGAATGTGCATAAAAGATTATGTTCGAAAAAGGGTCTGTAACTACGAACGTCCGTAACTTTCATAAAAAGGCTCGGATCGCTTCGATATGTCCGTAGGAGGTTCGGTAGCATATAATGACCCTAACCTCCATAAGCGGGCTCGGGTCGGTTTGATACTTGCCGTGGGCCCGCATGACTTTTCTTTGTGTAGTTCTAACGACGTGTTAAAAGCACTTAATATGGCTATCACTCGACCCCGAGTATGACTACTTAGTTATCTATTAAGTCTCGTAATGAGGATATTTTTTTTATACATATGATGGCTAAAGTTCTATTTGACAAGTCCCGAGTAGCATTCGAAAGAAATTGGATTTGACTATGACTATGGGCTTGGTTTTTAAATAATATTCTGTTTTGATTATTCTATGGAATCTGGGTAAATGTATAAAATGAGAATTCGTATGCGTATGATTTTGATACGTAACTATGATTGATAAAGTTTCATTTGATATGTTCCGAGTAATATCCGGAAGAGATTTGAATTGGGTAATGCCATCGGCTTGTAAATGATACTCTGTCTGATTATTCTGTTAAATCTGTGTAAATGTTGTGAATGGCATATAGATCCCACGATTCTGCTCGTGCACACTTTTGTTACTTCCTTCGCCGAGTCCCGGGCCGGTACTATCGTGCGCATAATCCGAAGTATGATGAGCGACTAATATTATGGTGTTATGATGTGTCCCAGACGCCGAGCCCCTTTGGCCGGGTACCGTGGTTATATGATATGATGTGTGACGGAGAGACGGAGATATGAAAACTTCCGAAGTATGATGAGTTGTGGCGCCCAAGGCAGGAGGGGCGACCACGTTCGTCCGCCGGGTCCTATTACGGACCGCATAGGGATTATGATATGATAATCCGATGATCTGATGATATGATGATTTGATAATGTGATGATCGATAATATAATGAATGCATTCATGATACGGTAATCTGACCGATATGTTTAATCTGATGATATGATAATATGACGATTCTGTTTAATCTGATGATGTGATAATATGATGATTCTGTTTAAGGTGATGATATGTTGTATATACGTATTCAGAAATATGGTCTGTTGGTTTTAGAGCCGGTGGTGGGGCAAACCCAATGGTGGGGCAAACCCAGTGGTGAGGCAAATTTCACCTTTGGTTTAGGCGAATCCCACATTGGTTTTACATTGGTTTAGGCGAATCCCACATCGGTTAATGTCGGCTACTATGATATGTTCTATTTTATATACATATGGGACGTAAATGTTTTTCAATAGAAAGCTAAGTATTTTGAGCATTCGATTATTATCCGTCTTCGTACCTCTTATGCACTATTTGTATTACAGATGCATGTACTTCGGTATTCTGACTATTATGCACATTTTCCGTACTCCTCATTTCGGTTATGATCTCGTTTCCTGTATTCCATGCTTTACATACTCAGTACATATTCCGTACTAACCCCCTTTCTTCGGGGGCTGCGTTTCATGCCGCGCAGGTACACCAGACGAGCTAAAGACCTTATTAGAAGATGTTCCAGCGGGATTGGTGAGCTCCATTTCCTCCGGAGTACTGCCGAGTCAGAATGTCTGTGTTATGAAAGTTTGTTCTATGTTAGAGACTTTACAGACAGAGTCATGTGTATAGTGTGTCAGTTATGTAAACGGCTCTATAAGCCGATGTACTGTTATGCATTATATTACAGATTTTCATTCGTTTTGAGAAAGGCGGAAAGGCATGTTTGTTTTCCGAAAAAAAAAAAAATTCGTTACATAATTGTGTTATGGCTAAGGGCCCAGTACGATTACGAGTATTACGAGAGTTAGCGGGTTCGCTCGGCCCTAGGTAAGGGTCGGGTGCCCATCACACCCTATCGGATTAAGGGTGTGACAAATTGGTATCAGAGCGGTTCGTCCTAGGGGTTGTCTGCAAAGTCGTGTCCGGTAGAGTCACGTTTTATGGTGTGAAGCCAGCCACATTTATAAACAGGAGGCTACGGGGCATCTAGGGTGGTTACTCTTCTTTCACTCCTTAGATCGTGCCATAGAGCCAAGACATAGGGAATCAGATTTTCGATACTAACCTTCGATTTTAGCAGAAGAACGACATCAATCGAAGAAGGCGATTGATGATGGCAGTTACAAAGCACTCAGGTAAGTAAAGGTACGAAAGATATATGTTGAGTAAGGTATTGGCACATGATTGAAATGTGAAGTTGAAAAAAAAATGAATTAAAAGGAAAGTAAGTAAGAAAGGGTAACACGTGCAGTCGTGTCGGGCATATGAGGTAAGTCCACTATTTTTAGACCTTTATGAATATTGAGAGCCCGTGCGTGTCGTGATACGATACGATATGATATGATGTATGTATATGATGATGGCCCCGCGAGGCACTCGTTGGTATTTCTCGCGTGCGAGTTTTGGGATAATAAGGAATACCGAGGAAACTCTGCTGAAATTTTTCTAGAAATGGTACGGAAATGAGATGTAAGTCTGGAATATGTTTTGAAAGAGTCGTGTTAATAGTAACAATGGGAGTCGACTGAGTTACGAGTATGGCTGCCCTCTAGGAATAAGTTAACAAAGGAGTTGGTGACAATAGTAAATAGGAGGTCGATGAGGATATAGTAATAAGGAATTTGGAACGGATTGGTGATGTTAAGAGATGACTTTGAAAGGATTGGTAGGTTTGGATAAAGTGATACGATTAAGACAAGGGTACGAAGGAAAACGAATTGTGACGAATAGGAACGTACTGATAAGATAGCCGAGGAGATGTGTCGCGAGGACGTTTTGGGATATATTAAGATTTTGACCTACTCCAGATTATGTGATAAAGGTTATGCGGTGAGGTGGGCGCAATCATACTAGCATTAACGGACCCGATTTTGTTAGAGTTTCAAGGGTAAGCGTGCTGGAGTGAGAGAAATTTTGGGATGGGTGACCCCCCCGGGAAGTTTTCTGAAAATCTTACAAATTCAGACGTAAGAAGCAAATGAGAAACTGGAGTATTCTAAGGAAAATTAGAGTATGCGGAGTGGCCAGGAATCTTAAGAGGACGCGTAGAACAGAGCGGATCAGGTCGGTAAGGAGAAGGAGTTAATGGAAAGGGGAAATAAGAAGGAAGTGGGACAACAGTGTAGTAATAGGATATGACGTGTGAAACTAAGGGCACGAGTACCATAAATGATGGGACTGTGAGAGCTCAAGTTATAGAAAGATGGGAAACGAAGTAGAACGAATGTTAGAAAATGACTGGGATGACACGGATGAATGTGAGTGAATAGAGTACGTTTTGAAAACGAGAGAAGGACTATGTAGAAGAAGTGTGTTCTGAGTGACACAAAGGTAGCATAAGATCCCTCGTGTGCGAATAAGGGATAGGCATAAGTGGGAGAAATGATAAGAGGGATACGAATAAAAGGGAAATACCCGAGGTAAGTTGAGATAAAGATAACATTTCAAGAGGACTTTGCTCTTATTACTTATTACTAAGTGGGCCATTTAAATTCTTATTATCGCCATTTCATTAATTACTACTATCATAGCGGCATCACAGTAAAGTACATAAACTTTGTTAATTTAATATACATCAGAGGGGATCGTCCGTAAATACAACATATCTGACCATACATGATTGCCTACGAGCCTCTAAACAATATACATATGATAACAGAGAGGACTGAGTTATGCTGGGCCTGAATATATACACAAAAGCAGTACCAACAAGCTGTGGCTCCGGAGCAACTGGAGCACTTCAATAAACCGCTGGAGAGCTCCTAAGAGTCAAGTCCTTCAGTCTGCTTACCTGCGCGGCATGGACGCAGCGTCCACAAGAAGGGACGTCAGTACGATAATGTACCGAGTATGTAAGGCATAAAACATAACATGATAGCAAGGTGGAACAAGAACAGTAATATAAAGAAACATAACCAGAGACGTAAATAAGAACATGGCTGTAGCTGTCTGCCCCGGAGGGCGGAATCATGCATGCTTACCTTTATCTCTACATACATACATACATAACCCATCTACATTACATAAGGCATCGTAGCCTGTCTGAGTCACATAATATTATTAGCCCGCGTCCGGGCCTCCCGCGTCCGGGGTAAATATCTCTTGCCGCCACAGTGGGGATCGTGCCCGCCAATAGGCCTAGTGTAATTATATGCGCACCACTACGCCTATCGTAGTGGCGGTCGTGCCCGCCCTCAGGCCGTTGTAACATCCGATAGCCGCCGCCGTAGCGGTGACATGCCCGCCATCTAGGCACGGTGTAGTTATCACAGCTTAAGCATGCATAAGAGCCCAATTAAAGGTTATAACTTTATCGGAGTGACGTAAGGTCGGAAACCTCCGATTACATTATGGAACAATCGTGGTCGTTTCGTCTCACCTTGAGGGGACGAGTATTATAAGGTGAAACTATCAACAAGGAATAGTGTTGAAGGAAACATAAAATGAAATCATGGATATCATAGAAGTTAACTTAATACTTTCACATTCCTATAGGGTTCTTAGCTTAAGACTCTCAGTCATGGAATCATTGATGTCTTACTTATCATAGACGTATTCTCTTCCTTAGCATCATCATTATCATGGTCATCATAGACATATTTCCATTAAGACAGTACACTACTTGTCGTTTGATAATCGAAACAAGGATCACAAGTTTCCTTTGGACTCTACTCCAAAATGAGTCAAACGAAGCAATAGGGAAAATCCGAAAATAATGGGCCCACCTCGGGTCAAATGAGGCGGCGTACACAATTTACGTATAATACGTGTCATGACATTACTTATGAGAGCTTTAGGGTAATCGGGTCTTATTTATGCAAGTTCTAGAGGTTTAGGAGGCTTTTCCAACATTTTGCACAGTTTCTGGTTCAATTCTACTGAATGAATAGTGACTAATTTCAATCTTGGATTTCGAGGAAAAGAATGGTCCCCGAGGCCCGTGTCCAACCCTACTACGTCTAGGACATGCCAAGAAAGGAAGGTAAAGCCTTACATACCTCTTTCCGCTCCTTATGCCACTCCAAATTCAAGTCGCAAATCCGCCAGAATCTACAAATTGGTCATGTTTACCAAACATGATTAGTGCCTTTAGAATTGAATTCTTAAAATAATACTTGGCTACCGAAATTTCGGCAGCACTTCCCCTATAATTACACCATCCCGCCAAATTCAAGTTGGCCAATTTCAATCATCAACAATCCCGGGAATTCAACCCGGCCAAACTAACAACAACAATGCCGATATTCATACTAACAATCTCAATAACCAACCCAAAGTACATTCTAACAATTTAGTCAACATATTACTTTCTTCAAGACTTTCCAACTTCCATAATAACAATAACAACTTAACAATTGCACTTTAACAACATCACACTATCAACATATTCCTCCATGCATGCAAGAACACTATATTCAAGTTACATAATCTCTACATCAAGTCTCCAACTACAACAATTTCTCTAATATCATTAAGCTTTTATTAGCAACCTAAAACCCACACAATAACAATTAAAACATAGAATAAAATCAATTCATTCCCTTCCATATTGCACCACCACCACACGGCCATACCACTTCACACATGCACGGTCACTCACACACACACACACACATGGCCAACCTCTCCACCATCATTCCACTTTCATTATCAACATAGCATCCACAACAATAACAACCAAACATTCAATAAAATAATTAAAACATGGTTTCCACACACACACATATATATCACACCTCACGGCCACCCCTCTATATATTTGCTCTTCATGAATTTCATCCATTTTCATGCACTACAACATCCACAAATATCCATAACATATAAAGAAGGATGAATTCTTACCTTGTTCCTTTATTCCTCACTTGGCTAGAATTTGCAACTCCTATGAATATGTGTTTTTCTTGCTTCAACAACCACTCTACTTTGTTTAGGACCCTTCAATATGGTGTTTGGATGGAAGAGAATAATTTCCTTAATGAAAAATCTCCAAAGTTCTTTTGCTCATGCCATGGCCGAATGGCCTAGTGCTTTTTCTCCTTCTTTCTCTTGTTCTTCTTTTCTTGAATTTTCTAGAGAATTGTAGGAAATAAGATGACTTAGTCATCTTATATTAATTCATCACATGAATTAATTAAAAATGGGCTTGGGCCAACTATACATGGCCGGCCACCCTTGAGCTTTTGGGCCTCATTTCCTTTTGATTTTTGTTGAGCCCAATTAGCTACCAATCGTGTTTTGTAATTTCCGAAACTAATTTTCGATATTCCAAGTTTACCCTTCGTCTTCCTCCATAATTCCACGAGGCTTATTACGAGTTTCCCTTTATGCCTTTGACCTTTCTCAATAATTCCGCTTCTAAATGCTTCATAAGTCATTCATATGCTTATAAAAATGAAAATGTGGCCTTGCTTGTCGTCCTCCCGCGATTGTCTCGAATTATCCGCTTGCACAAAAATGCGGGATATAACATCCTCCCCCCCTTAAGAACATTCGTCCTCGAATGTTCAATTGGTCCCATAATGTATTACGATACTTCGGGGAGGTCTCCTTTGTAGCCACCTCGCACATCGTTAAACATAGCCATTCTAGAAGTTCAGATCGCCCGGAGGTCGTAGGTCACTTGACTTAGTTCCGAGCTCTGGTTCTGAGTTAGTAAGTTCCCCTCCTTAAAACTTGAATCGTCATAGTTCATTCTAGGTCTAACACGTTCTCCCCCCCTTAATTAAGAGGGTCTAGGTACACCTATGCTCTTAAAATAATCATCGCCTTCCGCGATCTTCTATATGGCCTCTATAAGGTATCTAACTGCTCCACATATCCTAATTTCCCCTTGGGTTGCCCTAATTTCACATTCGTCTCTCATATATACATTTTTGGAATTTTCAGCTTACTTCCCAGGGGGTCACCCATCCCGAAATTACTCTCACCCTAGCACGCTTAACCTCGAAACTCTAATGCGTTTTAGGATCTTACTGCTAGTATTGTGCCTTCACTCTTCCAGACTACCTTCATCACGTTATCTAGGGCGAATTGGGGTCTTGACAATTTTCGAACCGCTCCCGTAACGCATTTTTCTCTTTTAATTACCATTTTAGCCTCCATAACCCCTAATATTCACCTTTTACCTATGTGGTCGGCTTCTTTTCATCCTGGGTCTCTAATTTCCCAATACGTTTAGTAACCCGGGGAACGGTACGTGGTAAAGTAGAATCTGGATCCCTTAACACATGTATATTATAGAAAATGCGAAAAGTGTACCTGTGGCCGTGTCTGTGGTAGGTTCAGAATCCTGCCGTCCAGTCAATGCATAGGCACGGTGCCCTCCTCTGCCTCGGCCACGACCTGTTGGGGCCTGGGAAGTTTGTCCAGGAGGGTGCACAGATGAAAAAGATCCCGCCATCGTCCCTGCGGGCTGGCCCCTACCGCTACCAGTCCTTGACGGACACTCACGCATTACGTGCCCAACTTGTCCACAAAAATAACATGCATCTGTGCCTTGACGACACGGACCCGAATGTAATTTTCTACATTGGCGGCATCGCGGAACTGGTCGTCTCTCCTGTCTGGAAGCTCCTTCAAACCGAGAACCCGGAATCCCCGAGTTCTGATCTTGTCTCGAATAACTAGGGCGGTCAAATTCCTCATCTGCAAATCGAGGAGGTGCGCTGGCTGCCGATTGGCTTGAATACCTGGAATACTGCTGCGCCTGCCCTCCCCCATACTCACTTCTGGTCCCAAAAGACCTGCCCCTTTTTCTAGAACTCCTATCCAAATAATGCTCCCTTTTTCCCAACTGATGTCGCTCCTCCAGGTTTTGAGCATGGGCTTGGATACGGGCAATGGTCATCCCATCCTGGAGTGAAGCCGTCAAACACTCCTTGATTAAGTGTGGCCCCAACCCACTCACGAATCGGTGTACATGATCTCCCATATCAGCTATCATGGCTGGGGCATACCTGGCTAGCGAGTTGAAGCGAAGACTATATTCCCTGACGCTCATATTCCCCTGCTTAAGATTCAGAAACATATCAGCCCGAGCTCGTCGAACCTCCGGCGGTAAGAAATGTCGCAGAAACGCCTCCGTGAACTCCTGCCACACCGGGGGAGGGGCATTTGCTCCCCTCGATAATATCCAACTATTATACCACAAAACTGCTACATCCCGCAATCTGTACGATGCCAATTCCACTGACTCCGTATCCGAAGCATGTATGATCCTCAGTGTCCTTAACATCTCATCTATAAAATTCTGCGGGTCTTCCTCTGGTTTCGATCCATAAAACTCCGGAGGTTTTAGGGCAATAAAATCACGGGCCCTAGCACTCACCGCCCTATCTCCCGGGTCCGTATCTTGCCGCTGAGCCTGTGCGGCAACTAACTGGGTCAATAACTGGATGGCCTCTGCCATCTGCTGGCCCGGAACTGCTGGCGGTGGGACTGGAGGCACTGGGGCTGGAGCTGGAACTCCTCTCTGCCCTGTTGACGCGGGGGGAGCATGAAAAGTCTGAGACGGAGCCTCATTATGAGACTCGCCTTCTTCTACTTCCGCTGGTGGCCCCCGTTCGACTCTGTTCCCAGCCACCATCTTGCCTCTCTGGGCCCCCGTAGCCTTCCTCTTCATCGGCATTTACTGAAACCATAACACAGAATTAGGAAAATATAGGAGCCTGGTAACATAGCTCTATCGCACGATCTAGGATACAAAGAAGGTCAGATTTCCTAAATGCCCTGCAGCCCCCTGCCTATAAATGTGGCGCGCTACACACCCATAGACAGGACTCTACTGGACACGGCTCGTAGACAAACCCCTAGGACCGCCTGCTTCGATACACTTCGTCACGACCCAACTAGGGCCGCGACGGGTACCCGATACTTGTACCGAGCACCCCTTACCTCATATCGTACTCTTATTACTAAGTGGGCCATTTAAATTCTTATTATCGCCATTTCATTAATTACTACTATCATAGCGGCATCACAGTAAAGTACATAAACTTTGCTAATTTAATATACATCAGAGGGGATCGTCCGTAAATACAACATATCTGACCATACGTGATTGCCTACGAGCCTCTAAACAATATACATATGATAACAGAGAGGACTGAGTTATGCCGGTGCCTGAATATATACACAAAAGCAAGCACTAACAAGCCGTGGCTCCGAGCAACCGGAGCACTTCAATAAACCGCCGGAGAGCTCCTAAGAGTCAAGTCCTTCGGCCGCGCTTACTCGCGCGGCATGGACGCAGCGTCCACAAGAAGGGACGTCGCACGATAATGTACCGAGTATGTAAGGCATAAAACATAACATGATAGCAAGGTGGAACAAAGAACAGTAATATAAAGAAACATAACCAGAGACGTAAATAAGAACATGGCTGTAGCTGTCTGCCCCGGAGGGCGGAATCATGCATGCTTACCTTTATCTCTACATACATACATACATAACCCATCTACATTACATAAGGCATCGTAGCCTGTCTGAGTCACATAATATTATTAGCCCGCGTCCGGGCCTCCCGCGTCCGGGGTAAATATCTCTTGCAGCGCCACTAGTGGGGATCGTGCCCGGCCAATAGGCCTAGTGTAATTATATGCAGACCACTACGCCTATCGTAGTGGCGGTCGTGCCCGGCCCTCTAGGCCAGTGTAACATCCGATAGCTGCCGCCGTAGCGGTGACATGCCCGGCCATCTAGGCACGGTGTAGTTATCACAGCTTAAGCATGCATAAGAGCCCAATTAAAGGTTATAACTTTATCGGAGTGACGTAAGGTCGGAAACCTCCGATTACATTATGGAACAATCGTGGTCGTTTCGTCTCACCTCGAGGGGACGAGTATTATAAGGTGAAACTATCAACAAGGAATAGTGTTGAAGGAAACATAAAATGAAATCATGGATATCATAGAAGTTAACTTAATACTTTCACATTCCTATAGGGTTCTTAGCTTAAGACTTTATCATGGAATCATTGATGTCTTACTTATCATAGACGTATTCTCTTCCTTAGCATCATCATTATCATGGTCATCATAGACATATTTCCATTAAGACAGTACACTACTTGTCGTTTGATAATCGAAACAAGGATCACAAGTTTCCTTTGGACTCTACTCCAAAATGAGTCAAACGAAGCAATAGGGAAAATCCGGGAATAATGGGCCCACCTCGGGTCAAATGAGGCGGCGTACACAATTTACGTATAATACGTGTCATGACATTACTTATGAGAGCTTTAGGGTAATCGGGTCTTATTTATGCAAGTTCTAGAGGTTTAGGAGGCTTTTCCAACATTTTGCACAATTTCTGGTTCAATTCTACTGAATGAATAGTGACTAATTTCAATCTTGGATTTCGAGGAAAAGAATGGTCCCCGAGGCCCGTGTCCAACCCTACTACGTCTAGGACATGCCAAGAAAGGAAGGTAAAGCCTTACATACCTCTTTCCGCTCCTTATGCCACTCCAAATTCAAGTCGCAAATCCGCCGTAATCTACAAATTGGTCATGTTTACCAAACATGATTAGTGCCTTTAGAATTGAATTCTTAAAATAATACTTGGCTACCGAAATTTCGGCAGCACTTCCCCTATAATTACACCATCCCGCCAAATTCAAGTTGGCCAATTTCAATCATCAACAATCCCGGAATTCAACCCGGCCAAACTAACAACAACAATGCCGATATTCATACTAACAATCTCAATAACCAACCCAAAGTACATTCTAACAATTTAGTCAACATATTACTTTCTTCAAGACTTTCCAACTTCCATAATAACAATAACAACTTAACAATTGCACTTTAACAACATCACACTATCAACATATTCCTCCATGCATGCAAGAACACTATATTCAAGTTACATAATCTCTACATCAAGTCTCCAACTACAACAATTTCTCTAATATCATTAAGCTTTTATTAGCAACCTAAAACCCACACAATAACAATTAAAACATAGAATAAAATCAATTCATTCCCTTCCATATTGCACCACCACCACACGGCCATACCACTTCACACATGCACGGTCACTCACACACACACAACACACGCATACCAACCTCTCCAAAATCATTCCACTTTCATTATCAACATAGCATCCACAACAATAACAACCAAACATTCAATAAAATAATTAAAACATGGTTTCCACACACACACATATATATCACACCTCACGGCCACCCCTCTATATATTTGCTCTTCATGAATTTCATCCATTTTCATGCACTACAACATCCACAAATATCCATAACATATAAAGAAGGATGAATTCTTACCTTGTTCCTTTATTCCTCACTTGGCTAGAATTTGCAACTCCTATGAATATGTGTTTTTCTTGCTTCAACAACCACTCTACTTTGTTTAGGACCCTTCAATATGGTGTTTGGATGGAAGAGAATAATTTCCTTAATGAAAAATCTCCAAAGTTCTTTTGCTCATGCCATGGCCGAATGGCCTAGTGCTTTTTCTCCTCTCTTTTCTTGTTCTTCTTTTCTTGAATTTTCTAGAGAATTGTAGGAAATAAGATGACTTAGTCATCTTATATTAATTCATCACATGAATTAATTAAAAATGGGCTTGGGCCAACTATACATGGCCGGCCACCCTTGAGCTTTTGGGCCTCATTTCCTTTTGATTTTTGTTGAGCCCAATTAGCTACCAATCGTGTTTTGTAATTTCCGAAACTAATTTTCGATATTCCAAGTTTACCCTTCGTCTTCCTCCATAATTCCACGAGGCTTATTACGAGTTTCCCTTTATGCCTTTGACCTTTCTCAATAATTCCGCTTCTAAATGCTTCATAAGTCATTCATATGCTTATAAAAATGAAAATGTGGCCTTGCTTGTCGTCCTCCCGCGATTGTCTCGAATTAGTACCCCGTGGGGCCGTTAGGG
>NW_026726860.1:0-54039 GCF_029784015.1 Lycium ferocissimum
AAAAAACCCCTCGCCCCTCTAAAGGCTAACCCAATCCAAAGTCTCGGACTCTCCAAGATCTACACAACATCATTAAATACCATGGTTATCTATAGGCGTTTAGGAGTTCATTTCCAAACTAACACTTAATTCTACGAAAATTTGGGCAGCATTTTCCCTGTAAATACAACAACCCCGAGAATTCAACTCGGCCAAATTCATCAACAACAACACCACAACCAAACTAGCGACATCAATAATCAATTCAAAATGAATTCTAATATTAAATACTCTTTTCTGGAACCTCTATCCATCTGGGAACTTAGGCCACAGAGCTACGACCTGCTCTGAATACCGATACTATCACGGTCTCTCCCAGGAAGCGTGAGGGTGCTCTCCATCTTTGGCGGGGGGGGGGGATATCTGCTATCTTTCTTCTTTGGGGCTTTACTGCCTCGAGGGCTCTCCGGGTACCCGGCGGATCTGGCCCTGCTCTTGGCCCCCATCGTAATCATGTCCGAGGTGGCCGCCACTACACGTGTGGGTCCTCCCGCACCTGGGCGTGTGCACGTACACGAGCGATATCCACATACGGGCGGGCGCCATCACCAAACAACTATCACCAAATAACGATCCAGCCCCATCACGTATCGATGCGTAGATCGGTCGTATCGGCCCTACGTAAGCGGATGCGCGTATGCGGCCGGCGAGTCCAAACTCCAGACTATACTCCGGACACTCTGCCCTGCGCCTCGGCCGGCGGGGAATGCGCCTGCACGGCTCGCCGCGGCCCTGCGGGGGCGAGAAAAATGGCCAAGAAGGCGTGCGTAAACTCGCCCCACCTTTGCGGAGGGGCACCCGCCACAGGCAGGACTCCGGGGACTCGTGCCATTTGGCCGGCTACGTCGTGCAATCGGTGTGACACCAACTCGGTAGACTCGATCTCGGAAGCCTTAATAAGTCGCAACGTACGGCGCATCTCCCGAATAAACTCTGAGGGATCCTCCGCGGGGCTATGACCCGCTGCGGGGACAGCGAGTCGAAATCACGGGCCCTCGTGGGCGTACACAGCTCGCACGATCGCTCCGATCTGCACGGCGAACACCGACGCCATCAATACGGTCCCAATAGTGGTTGCATCCGCGTAGCCCTATCCTCCGCCCGGGCCCCGAGGGGACGGACTCGGGTCTTCGGAACCTCGAGGAGGGGGGGGTGGCCGCCCACCGACTGCGGTGCCCCGCTCCGAGCCCCTCTAATGCGGTGGTGTGTGGGGCGGGCGTCGGGAGCACAATCTCGGTACGAGCTTACACGGGCCTGGTAACTCTCCGGAGCACAGCCTAGTCTCCCAGCTGTTGTGAACTTGCCCGCCACCGGCGGTCGCCTTTCTCGGAGGCATCGGCGAAAACATAACAATTAGATTGGGGAGGGGGTCATCCACGATAACACGGCTCGTACGCACGATCTGGGATCGAGAAGGAAAGATAACACCCTCGTCACCCGTAGCCTCTTTGTTTGTAGATGTGGTGCACAACACACCGATAAACAAGACTGCGGAGCACGGCCGTGGGCATTCCGAGGACGAACCGCTGCGATACCACTTTTGTCCGCGACCCGACCCGTGAGCCGTGGCGGTGCCCCGGCGGGCACCCAAACATATCCCTTAACTAGAATCACATACAGATAGACTAGACATATACAAATATCAGACGCTGTCTCAAACTGTCGCAAGCACAAGTATATATATGTCACAGAAGCCAGCAAGGCTATCATAAAACACGGCGTCCCAAAACATATACAGACGCAAGCCGATAAGGCTGTCATCGCAAATGGGACCGCCCAAACATATACGACACACACCTGTACGGCGGAATAGGCACTGACCTGCACGTATGTCTACGGACCTCTAAATAGAACAACGAGAATCATGTGACGGGACGGGGCCCCGCGTGCCCACGAATAAATATACATATGCAACGGAAGAGTATATACACAAAATATAGGCTCGAGAACAAAGGGAGCACTCCGGACGACGAATAGGTGTCCCTAGGTTGGCGGATCACCGAAATGAGCGTACGTACTGCGGGCGTGAAACGCAGCCCCCGAAGAAAGGGGTCGGTCTGAGAATATGTGCGAGTATGCAAAACGACAAATATAGTAAACGAATCATAATCGAAATAAGAGATACGAAGAAAATAGGTACAATATGCGAGAATGTCAAAATATTTGGTTCCAAAAATACAAATCATGCATGGGGTTCGGGAACTATGGTCGCCCCACTTTGTCATTGCGCCATAACACGTCATACTCCGGATGATTTCATATCTCCCAAAACCCGACATATCACAACATCAAATATACACGGTGCCGAGTCCCTCTAGCGAGGGCTCGCGACAGGACACATCACTAACACCAAATATACACGGTGCCGGCCGCCTAGCGAGGGACTCGGCGAACCCGGACACATCACACTCCGGAATATAACACAGTGCGCACGATCACATAACCGGCCCGGGACTCGGCGAAGGATACGACAGAATGCACGAGCAGAGTTGTGAGTAACCATATGCATAAAAAATCATTATTACAACTCAACAGATAAGTGGACTAACCATACTCGGGGGTCGGGACGAAATCCATACTAAGTTCTTTCAAAAGCCATCAAAACTATACAAAGGAAAGTCGCGGGACCCACGGACGAGCGTCAACCCAATCCCGACCGCCTATGGGAGGTATAGTCATAATACGCTACAAGAACCTCTGCGAGCATATCGGCGATCCGGTTGTCTCCCCGAAAGTTACGACCCCTTTTTCGGCCGTAGAACTTTTTAAGAACAAAACTTTTTATGCAATATTTGAAAACCAATTATTCCAAAGACATAGAGACCATTATTCAATTACCTTTCGGATATCAAAGTTCAAAAGTAAATAAGAATCGTAGACATACTCGGATCGCAAGAATAGAGTTATCCGGCTTAACACTTACTTACAACTACGACATGCCAAGAGAAAGAAAGGTTAACTTTATATACCTCGTCCGCTCTCAAGGCTAATCCAATCCTAAGTCTCGGACTCTCCAAGATCTACACAACATCATTAAATACCATGGTTATCTATAGGCGTTTAGGAGTTCATTTCCAAACTAACACTTAAGTCTACGGAAATTTAGGCAGCATTTTCCCTGTAAATACAACAACCAGGAATTGACTCGTAAAATTCATCAACAACAACACCACAACCAAACTAGCGACATCAATAATCAATTCAAAATGCATTCTAACATTAAATACTCTTACACATAATTCAACCACATTCCATTATATTCGATTCAACGACACATTCAAACCAACATCAACGCTCATACATTCAAATACTAGTCCGAACCCACACCAACAATATTCAAGGACATTTTAAACAATTCACACAATATTTCAAACAACAAACAAAACATAATTTCCACTGCAGCCCTGAACCCGAGAACAACATAACTACACTCCTTTCTCCCAAATTCATGAATTACACCAACATTTCACACATTAACAATGTCATTTCCACAAATGTAAAATTTACATAAGAATCACATTAAGGTACCAAACGTCCCACATCAATTACAACTTCAACTTAGATCATTAAACTCTCATTTTCATTATAGAATTCACAACAACAACAACTAAAACACTAAATAGAATTGATCCATTCTTTGTCACATAACATGACCTATATTCGGCCATCACTACACACACACATATTGATGATTCTCATCCGTTTTCTTCACACTTCAACAACCAAACATGCTAACTAGAATTAATTCATCACTTCAACACAACTTACATGTGCACGGCTACACACCATGCACAGAAGCTCAACCCCAACTTGCCATATTTCATGAATTTCATCCATCTTTATATACTACAACACACATAAACAATCCATAACATATAAAAACAAGATTAAACCTTACCTTTCTTCTTCAACTTCACAACTAGCTAGGGTTTGCAAATGATGAAAACAAGTAGTTTATTGATTCCAACAACAACTCCACGCTAACGAGGACCCTTTTATTAGTTGAATTGCTAGAAGGAATTATTTTTTTTGGTGAAGATTCTTGGTCTTCAATTTTTTGCATCCATGGCCGAATGGCCCTTCTCTTGGCTTCTCCAAGTTTCTTGATTTTTCTCTAAGTGTTGAAAGTGGGAAAGATGACTACTTAGTCATCTTAATATGCATATATTAATCATCCATGTGGCCATGGCCCACACTCTATGTGGCCGGCCACATGCCCCCTCACTTCATGAAATATTAATTTCCATTAATTCATTTTTAACCCCCAAACTTCCCTAATATTCCATGGCACAAATCCTAGCAACTTATGTCTTAAAACAAGATCGTGGTTAAAAGTCTCGACTTCGTATTCCGAAATGGTCTTGTCCCTAACTTATCGTGGTTAACTCGGATTGTCCCAATGTGCAAAATACGGGATATAACAAGTTGTTTCCGCACTTCTTTCTTATATATTTATGTTGAGACTTTTGGATAATGTTGCAAGCGTAATCAAATCTTTACTTTACTATATAAATGATGTGCTATTTCGGGGATGGTTCGCCTTTTAGTGGGATAGTGTAGATGTCATCATGTCACGACCTAACCAGAGGGCCATGACGGGCACCCGGAGCTAACACACCGAGCACCTCTGAACATACATCTCGTAAATATTTTGTGGTGGACCATAAAGATATCTCCTGGATATCATAATCTGTAAGGGCGTATATCACAAAATAACGGCACATCTCTATATAATCTTCAACAATTATGTCCATCATCACCAGCCAACAAGGCTACTAAAGGTTGTACAATGATATGAGCCGGTAGGGGTATGAAACGTCTAATTAGACACACATGTCTACGAGCATGCAGCTCCAAAGTAAGTGGAGTGCTCCTGAGATTTTGTTGATAAATCACCTATGGGTCGAATCTGTGTACCTGTCTACCTGCGCGCATGAACGCAGCATCCATATGAAAGGACGTCAGTACAAATAATGTATTGAGCATGTAAGGCATGAATAACAACATAACAAGACATATGGAACATAACATGAGGTAAACATAACCTATACATCTGATTGCCTCTTAAGGCGGATACCATGCATGCTAACTTTAACTTTTTAAATGAACGTTATACATATATATATATATATATATATATAATTAAACTGCCCGACCATATAGGTATGGTGTTATCTTACCCGGCCATATAGGCGCGGTGTTATCTTGCCCGACCATATAGGCGCGGTGTTATCTTGCCCGGCCATGTAGGCGCGGTGTTATCTTTCCCGGCCATATAAGCACGGTGTTATCTTGCCCGGCCATATATGCGGGGTGTTATCTTGCCCGGCCATATAGGAGCGGTGTTATCTTGCCCGGCCGTATAGGCACGGTGTTATCTTGCCCGGCCATATAGGTGCGGTGTTATATATATATAGTATCTTGCTCAGCCACTAAGGGTCGGTTATATATATAAATACATATAGCATGCATGAGAGCACAATTAAAAGCTACTACTTTATCAGAGTGACGTAAGGTCGGTAACGACGATTTATATTATGGAACAATTATCATCGCGATATCTCACCTTGAAGGAACAATTATCATAAGGTGAGATCAACAACAATGAATAAAATCAATAAATTCATGAAATAAACTCAATAATCTCATAATAGCATCAAGACTGGAAACTTTGGAATCTCTTGAAATGGGATCATCATCATCATCATTATCAATATAGGAAATGTCTATCTTTAGCAATATAAGAACTTTGAGAATCATGAACTTCTAGCTTTTTAGGAATAAGAATATTATGGAAAACATGTATGGGTGCATAAGAAGGGAATCATGCTTTTTGAAAGAAAGAGACTAGCCTTAACATACCTTTCGGTCTCCTTAGCCACTCAACGTTTATCCTTCCAAGCTCGTAAATCTACATATAAACCATTCGTACTATTATTACACTTATCGCCATATGCTTTGTTATATCCTGTATTTTGTACATTGGGACAATCTGGGTTAACTATGATAAGTTAGGGGCAAAGCCATTCCGGGATGCGAAGTCGGGATTTTTGACCTTCGGTTTTGTTTTGAGACATAATGTGTTCATGAATTGGTTGGCATGGAACATTTAGGGAAATTTGGGACCAAAAGTGGAATAATTGAAAGTTGGGAATTATTGAATTTTTGGCCCTTGGCCGTGTGGTGCTTGGAGTGGTGCCCACAACATTTTGTGGCCAAATTTAATTGGTCCAACCCACACGGCCATGGACACTTGGATGATTCATCTAGGAGCTTAAAATATGACTAAGTGTTCATCTTTCCTCATTTTACACTTAGAAGAAAAAAAAAAGAAGTTGAAGAACAACAACAACCCTATTCGGCCAAAGGGGAAAAAAATTAAGACCAAGATTTAGCCATCCAAAAATTGTTTCTCCTAGCAAACCAACCAAGTGGAAGGTCCTCATCAACATGGAAGTGTTTTTTGGGTCAACAAACCTCTAGTTTTCATCCTAGCTAACCCTAGTCTAGTTGAGAAGTTGAAGAAGAAAGGTAAGATTTAATCTTGTTTTATGTGTTATGAATGATGTGTGCATGTTGTAGTAGATGAAAATGGAGGAAATTCATGGAAATATTGCATGTAGAGTGGAGCCGTGCGCATGGTGTGGGTGGCCGTGTGTGTGTGTTGTTGTGTTGCATTGAAGTAATGAATTAAAGTCTAGTTAGCATGTTGTGATTGTTGTAGAGTGGAGAAAAGAATGAGAATCATCAACATATGTATGTGGGAGGTGTTGGCCGAATATAGGCCATTTGTGTGACAAGAAATGAATTAATGTTAATTAGTATTTTGATTGTTGTCGTTATAGATTCTACGTTGACGATAAGAGTTCAATGACTCCAATTGATAGTGTAAGTGTTGCGGGCTGATTTTGAGGTTATTGTGCATTTGATGTAAACCGTATATTTATGAGAATGACATTGTTAAAATGTGAATTGTTGGTGCAAATCATGATTCGGAAGTTAGGAATGTGTCATGGATGTTGTTCTCGGGTTGGGGCAGTTTTCGGGTGGATTGGAGCATTATTTGGATGTTTGAAATGTTGTGTGAATTGTTTAGAATGTCCTAGAATATTGTTGGTATGGGTTCGGGCTAGTATTTGAATGTATGAACGTTGATATGGGTTTGAATGTAAGCCGTTGGATTGAATATATGAATGTTGTTAAATTATGTGGAAAGAGTATTTAATGTTAGAATGCGTTTTGAATGGATTATTGATGTTGCTAGAATGATTGTGGATATTGTTGGAATAGTTGTTGGTATTGTTGTTGTTGAATTTGGCCGAGTTGAATTCTCGGGGTTGTGCATTTACAGGGGAAGTGCTGCCCAAATTTCCGTAGGATTATGTGTTAGTTTGGAAATGAACTCCTAAATGCCTATAGTTAATGTTGGTATTTATTGATGTTATGTAGATCTTGGGGAGTTCGAGACCTAGGTTTGATTTGGATTAGCTTTAAGAGCGATCGAGGTATGTAAAGCTTACCTTTCCTTCTCTTGGCATGTCTTAAATATGGCTAAGTTATGATATGTTATGAGCTTCGGGGGTAATTCTATTCTTAAAGTCCGAGCATGTTTACGATGCTTATTTGCTTCTTGATCTTGGCATCCTTATATGGTTAAGTTATGGTTTATATGTCTTTGAATGATTGGTTTTCAAATGTTGTATAAAAAGTTTGTTTTCAAAAGAGTTTTGTAACTACGAACGTCCGTAACTTTCACGGCCAAGTAACCGGATGGCTTTGATATGCTCGTAATTGATTCTATGACGTATAACGACTATGATTTTCATGGGCGGGCCCGAACACCCCCCCCCCCCCCCCCCCCCCCCCCGACACCCCCTCCGTGGGCCCCGCGACTTTCCTTATGTACTTCGACGATTTTTGAAAGGATATGATATGACTATTATTCCGATTTCATAGTACGATTACTTATTTATCTTTTGAGTTTGTAATAATGATTCGATAACACATGATGACTATGATTTTCGTAGGCGGGCCGGATTGGGTTGACGCTCGAAATTCGCGATCTTGATATGTTCGATGGCTTTTGAAAGAATCCAATATGACTACCTTTCCGACCCACGAGTATGATTATATATTTATCTGTTGAGTCTGAAATAATGATTCGTATACTTATGATTCCGATACGTGACTATGGTTTCTGAAATTCGATTTGATATGTTCCCGAGTGATATTCGGAAGAAAATCTGATTCGGCTAACATCACGTTTTGGTTTATAAATAATGGTTCGTTTGATTAACCTATTGAGTCTTTGAAAACGTTTTAATATGTATTTGGTTACTCACGATGTGTACACTCGTGCCCCCCCCCACATTTTTCGCCAAGTCCCGTATGTTATGTATCGTGCGCACTATATGATATTTTGACCGGAGTATGATGTGATATTCCGCCGGATATTTAGGGACGGGTACCGGTATGTGTGATATTGCCGCTGGATATTTTGACCGCGGTATGTGTGATATTGCCGCCTGGATATTTTGACGCGGTATGTGTGACACCGATCGGGTTAGCAACCATACTTTCCAAGAGCCCTATGCATGATTTGTATTTTGAAATTAAACATTTTGGTATTTTGGATTTGCACTTATTTTCGGTACTTAGTTTCGATTATGACTATTGTTTACGTATCTTCCGCTTTGCATACTAGACATATTCAGCCGACCCCTTTTCTTCGGGCCGCGTTTCATGCGAGATTAGTCAATAGATGCACGCATTCGGTGATCCGAGTCTAGGACACCCTAAATCGTTTTGGAGAGCTCCTTTATTCCGGAGCCTACATTTTGGTATATATTCTTCCGTTGTATATGTACCCGTGTATTCGGGGGGTACGGCGGGGCCATTCTCCGTCATATGATTCGTTGTAAACTTTAGAGGTCTGTAGACATAGATGTGGGTTATGTTTAGTGTTGTTCAGACGCGTTGTGTGAGCTGTGTTGGGCGGCCCATCCGCCGTGGATTGCCTTGTCGGCTGCGTGTATGTATGCTTTGATACGTTATGTATATTATGACGGCCTTGCCGGCTTCTGTGCAGTATATATATGTTTGTATGCGCCGCCTTGGATCCACGTTTGATGTTTATAAATGTATGAGTCGTTTGTATGCCGAATCTGGTTAATGAGCGCGTATGGGTGCCCGGCTCGGGCATAAGTCACGGCTACGGGGTTGGGTCGTTGAAGTGGTATCATAGCGATTCGTCTCGAAATGTCTACGAACCGTGTCCAAAGAGTCTTATTTATCGGTGTGTGCACCGCGTCTAAAAGAAAAAGCTACGGGGCATTTAGGGTGTTATCTTTCTTTCTGATCTTAGATCGTGCGATAGAGCTGTGTTATCAGGATGACTCTTCTCTGACGAAATGTTATGTTTTGCCGATGCCTCCGAGAAAGGCGACATGTTATATCCCGTATTTCGCACGTCGGGATAATTCGAGTCAACCTTGGTAAGTTAAGGACAAGACTACTTCGGGAGGTGATGTGGGAACTTTTGCTTGTTTTAAAAACATAAGTTGGGTATGATTTTGTTGGCATGGAAGTATTTAGGAAACGTTTGGGGGCAAAAACTATTTTTGGAAAGTGTTCCATTTTTGGAAAGTCATTTTATTACATGAAAAACAAAAAAAGAAAAGAAAAATAGAGAGCATGTGGCCGGCCACATGATATGTGGGCCAAGGCCACATGGAAGTGTAGTATAATTGTATATTAGATGACCAAGGTGATCATCTTCATCACTTTAACATCTAGAAATTTCAAGAAAAACTTGAGAGAAAAATAAGGGCCATATTCGGCCAAGAGAGAGGAGGAGAGAGATCAAGACTTGATCAAGAAAAAAATAAATTCTTCAAGCAAACTTGCTAATTCAAGGGTGCTAAGCAACGTGGCGTTGTTGTTTCGGGAATAGTTTGCTCGTTTTCTCTATCTACCAACGTTGGACAAGTTAGAAAGTGAAGAAGAAAGATGAGTTTTAATCTTGTTTTATGTGTTATGAATGGTTTATATGTGTTGTAGCATGCTAGAGAGGAAGAAATTCATGATAGAAAATAAGTTGGAGTTGAAGCGTATACATGGGTTTGGCCGAGTGAGTGTATGTTGTGTTAAAGGCAATGAGTTAATTCTAGTTAGCATATTTTGATTGTTGTAGTGTGAAGAAAAGAATGAAAATCATCTTTGTGTGTGTGTACATGAGGTTGGCCGAATGGCTCCCTTTTGTGTAGTTGGAAATGAATAACTTGTCGTTATGTATTCTATGATGAAAAACGCAAGTTTAATGATTTAGAATAATGTTATGTTGGCTATGAGATGGTTTGGAAGTTTATGTGGATTTTATGTAATTTTTACATTTATGAATATTACATTGCTAGTGTGTGGATTAATGATGTAAATCATGAGTTTGGAAGAGAAGAGTGCATTTGATGTTGTTCTCGAAGTTTGAGGACCATTTCTAGTGCAATGGAATAATATTTGGATGGTTGGAAAAATTGTGAATTGCCTTAAGTGCTATGACATATAGTTTGAATGGTTTTGAATTAGTAATCGAGTGTATAAATGATATCGGTTTGAATGTAAGTAGTTGAGATAAGATATTGGAATATTATGAATGTTGTTGAATTATGTAGAAAAAGAGCTATAATGTTAGAATGTAGTTTGAGTTGATTGTTGATGTTGTAACTTGGTTGTTGGTTGGTTGTTGTTGAAATAAGCCGAGTTGAATCTCGGGGATGTTATGTGTATGGGGAGATGCTGCCCAAATTGTTATAGAACAATATTGGTTAAGCTTGGAAATTGTAAGTCTCATGAATAGTAACTGGTCAATGTGACCATTTGCAGATTTTTGCGAAACGGGAAGTGAATTTGGAAAGGCGTAAGAAGCCAATAAGGTATGTAAAGCACTTCCTTTCCTTCCTTTGGCATGTCCTAAGTGTGTTAGGCCAAGGTTCGAGCTTAGGGAACGACTCTACTCTTAAAAACCCAAGTTTGAATTTGGCTCTTTTTCATTCAATAGAATTGAACTAAGAAACTCATGTTTTGTTCAATGATCGTTTAGGCAATTAGTACTTGTCCAAATGGAATTAGATGGCCTTGAATCTTTAGTACATGACTCCATCATGTCTAACGATGACAAATTGGGTACACCGCCTCAACTTGACCGAGGTGGGCCCACGTATTCCGAGATTTCCTTATGACGCACTGTTTGACGTACTTAAGCGAAACTTAAAGAACGCTCTTAGTTATTATCTTAATTACTAAAAGATAGTTGTTTGACTATTCCATTGAGTTGTATGACATGTTTTAACACGTAAAACGACCGCGGAAGCTCATAACTTTCACTTACTAATTCCGATTAATCTAAAACTTGCTTATGCACTTCTGAATGTCGACAAACACATTTGGTCCTCGAATTCTGGAAAATAGTCTGGTTAATTATTTGTTATGTGCATATGATTACATGAGTACTATACGTGATGCTTATATGATTTATTCACCGAGTCCCGAAAGGGCCGGGTACGACCGAGTCCCGAAAGGTGCACGGTATACGATGATGTGATTATTCACCGAGTCCCGAAAGGGCCGGGCACGACCGAGTCCCTCATAAAGGGCCGGGTACGGTACGATGCAACATTTTACCGAGTCCTCCTTAGAGGGCCGGGTACGGTATGTATATATGTTGATATTATGACATGACACGGACATATATGACACACGCTTTAAGGCAAGTCTTCTGATTCTCTGTCTTCTGGTTTGTGTTGATACTGTATTTATTCTGTGAACCCCGGCCCGATATGATCCCGTTTACCGTATTCTATGCTTTACATATTCGAGAGACATTTTCCGTACCGACCCCTTTTCTTCGGGGCTGCGTTTCATGCCGCGCAGCGCCGACACACGTTTGAGCGAGCCGCCGACTTAGGTTTTTGTTCAGCTATTTTGGAGAGCTCCCTTGTCCGAGCTCCGCATTTTTTGGTACGACCTTTTGTTACATTCATGTATATTTGTTCAGGGTACGGCGGGGCCCTGTCCCGTCATATGACTTTGTTACTCTGTGTAGAGGTCTGTAGACATGTCTGTGGGTGTGGTTATGTCTGTACAGCTATATGCACGTATTGTACGTTTGGGCGGTTTATTTACCGCGGCAGCCTTGTCGGCTCGCCTATATATATATGTATATAGCTATGTTGGCCCAGTGTGGCCTTTGTTGGTATTTTCGTCGTGCGCAGTAAATTTTGGTTAGTAAGAAAAACGAGAGGAAACCGCCCAAATTTTTCTAAATGCGGGTTACTATCTTTGGCTTTTGGTACGTACGGGTGCCCGGTTCGGGCGCTAGTCACGGCTCACGGGGTTGGGTCGTGACTTAAGACGGTGACCCGAAGGGCAAGTTCTCAAAGACGTCTATGGGGGGGACCGGCCGGGCCGAGGAGAGTTACTAGGGCCCGTGCCGAGCCGCATTGCCGGATTGTGCCCCGGACACCGATGTTCGCGACCCCATGGTATCGGTGGGGTTTGGAGCGACCCGGCCGCATTATTTTTCGGGCGGCTCCACCGGCCCACGAGGTTCGAGCGCCCGCGCCTCCGGCCCTCGGCCAGGGGCGAGGATGGGGCTATGCGAGAGGCGGTCCGATTATTGACCCGATTGGTCGCGGCGGCCCGCGAGCACGGGTAGGGGTGATCGGGCGGACCGCGTGCCGGTTCGAGGGCCGTGATTTTCTTACATGTAATCCACCCAGTTTTTCGGGTCGGAGTCTAGAGGACCCTCGTGAGTTTTGTTCGGGAGATGGGCGTACGTTGCGGCTTGTTAAGGCTTCGAGACGGAGTCACGTTTCGGCTACGTCATACCGAATTGCATGATGTGGCGGCTAACGGCAAACGAAAGTCCCGGATGTTGTCACTAGGTGAGGGTTCCCCTTTATTTGAGTGGGGAAGTTCACAAAGCCTTTCTTGGCCATTTACCGCCCTTTGGCCGCGGCGAGACGGGGTTGACATTCCTGCTTGTTGAAGGCGGGTGAACATTCGGGAGTACGGTTTGAATTTTGATTCGTTGGCCGGATATGCGTCGCTTATGTAGGCGATATGACGGACCGGATGCTATGACGTGTGATGGGGCAAGATGACTACTTGGTTGACAAAAGTTGTTTGGTGATGGCGGCCCGGTCGAGGATGGACATCGCACGGGTTCGAGCACGTACGCCGGGGTATGGAGGTCCGACGGGCATCGGCCTAACGGGGATTACGATAGGGGCCGGCCAAGAGGGCCGTCCGCGGGATATTCTAGGAAGTCTTATAGCGACCTCAGTAAGCGGCGCCAGCGCATACCCTTCCCACCCGCACGGTGTATCACCCCCCACGGTTCACCGGGTTCTCGGAGCCCGGATGATGCGGGGTATTCGGGACGGTCGAGCTCCTTTGCTTAGGTCTCGAGGTGGACCGAGGTTCACACATTATGGAATCCTTACACCTACCTCGATGTCCGCATCCGCAGAGACACCCCCGAGGGGGGAGTGTATATCATTGCCACGGGTGTTTGCTTTATCCGCATTGCCCGTTTGTGGCCACCTTATGAGGGATTGTTCGCAGCAACAGCAGGGGAGCGTGCTCACTTTCTTCCCTTTTTTTCCACCTTCATTCGTAGCTATACAACCGATGGGGCTGTAATAACCACACGATCATCTTGTCTTATAATATTTGTGCCAGTGTCACGACCCAACCTCGTAGGCCGTGACTAGTGCCCGAGCCGGGCACCCATACGCGCTCACCAACCGCATTGCCGGAATACAAACGACTCGCTACATAACCGCACGTACGTGGCTCCAAACCGACGCATACAAACATATATCGCACGTCTCACGGGCAAGGCTATCATAATATACATAGCGTAGCAAAATTGCACATACACGCAGCCGACAACTGCCACGGTCTAATGCCGCCCAAACACAACTTACTCAACGCATCCGAACAAAACCGTACATAACCACATCTATGTCTGCGGACCTCTAGTACGGATCAACCGAGTCATATGACGGGACGGTCCCGCCGTACCGAATGCACAAATACATACACACGGGAGAATATATACCAAAATGTAGGCTCCCGAGAATCAAAGGAAGCTCTCCAATTTAATCAGATAGGTGTCCTAGGCGGCGGATCACCAAACTATACGTACGTAATGCCTTAACGAAACGCGACCCCGAAGAAAGGGGGTCGATGACGGAATATATACCGAGTATGCAAACCGAGGAAAAAATGCGTAATCAAACCAAGAGTCATAATCGAAACGGAAGTACATAAAGTAAGTACATATCCAAAATACCAAAATGTTTATTTAATATATTTTTTTCTTTCTCAAGAAAAACAAATTGTGTATAGGACTCAGTATCACACCACATACCGCGGTCAAAATCCAGCGGCACTATCACATCACATAACATACCGCGGCCAAATACCCAGCGGCAATATCACAGAACATACCGTGGCCAAATACCCAGCGGCAATATCACCTAACATACCGCGGCCAAATACCCAGCAGTTATATCACATAACATACCGCGGCCAAATACCCGACGGTTATATCACATACCAACATACAAATCATTATTACAAACCCAATAGAATAACCAAAGCGAACTATTATTTCCAAACCAAGACAATAGCCAAATCAAATTTCCCGAATATCACTCGGGAACATATCGTACCGAACTTCGTAATCCATAGTCACGTATCGGAATCATAGGTATACAAATCATTATTTCAGACTCAACAGACAAATATATAATCTTACTCGGGGGTCAGAAAGGTAGTCATATTAAGTTCCTTTCAAAGAGCCATCAGAATCATACAGAAGAAGATCGCGGGACCCACGGACGAGCGTCAATCCAATCCGGGCCTGCCTACGAAAGCCATAGTTATCACATGTTATCGAACCATTATTACAAACTCAAAAGATAAATAACCTGATCGTACTTAAAATCGGAATAAAAACCAAATCGAATTCTTTCAAAAGTCGTTAGGATTATAAAAAGAAGAGTCGCGGGGCCCACGGACGGGTGTCAGCCCGAGTCGGGCCCGCCACATGAAAAACATACTTATCATACACCATACCATCACCTATGAGCATATCGAGGCAATCCGAGCCTTTCGTGAAAGATACGGCGTTCGTAGTTGCGGAATTCTTTAAAAACCAAACTTGTTATGCAAAATTTGAAAATCAAATATTCCATAGACATAAGGGCCAATATTTCATCATATCAACATACAAATTCCAAGAAGCAAATAGGAGCCATAAACATGCTCGGATTGCGAGAATAGGATTTCCTCGAGGCTCGTGTCATAGCCTATTCGTAACTAAGGCATGCCAAAAGAAGGAAAAGTAAGCTTTACATACCTCGAGTGCTCTCAACGCTAACTCAAACTCAAGCTAGTCCAACTCAAACCTATGTCTCGGGCTGCCCAAAGTCTACATAACATCAATAAATATCAACGTTACTATATGCGTTTAGAAGTTCATTTCCAAACTAACACATGATTCTACGGAAATTTGGGCAGCACTTCCCCTGTAAATAGACCAACCCCGAGAATTTAACTCGGCCAAATTAACAACAACAACAACAACAACCAACCTAGCAACATCATTCTCATAAATATATAAATTACATCAAATGTGCCATAGCCTCCAAATCAGCCCGCATCACTCACAATATCATTTTGAGTCATCAAACTCTTATCGCCAACATAGAATTCATAACGACGACAATTAAAACGCTAAGTAGAATTAATTCATCCTTTGTCACATAACATGGCCCATTTTCGGCCAACACTACATTTATACATATGTGGATGATTCTCATTCTTTTCTTCACACTACACAACCAAACATGCTACATAAAATCAACTCATCATCTCAACACAACACACACACCTACACACACACGGCCATACACTACACACACAACCTCAACTCCAACATGCCATATCTCATGATTTTCATCCATTTTAACATACTACAACATGCATACAACCTTTATAACACATAAAACATGATTAATTCTTACCTTTCTTCTTCAACTTCACAAATAGGCTAGGGTTTGCAATTGACACAACGAATGGTTGGATGACCCGAACAACACTTTCACGTTACTTAGGGACCTCCAATTAGTGGATTTGTATCAGAGAAACAATTTTGAGATGGCTCAATTTGATCTTCACTTTTTCTCCACTTGGCCGAGAGGCCCTTTAGTGTTCATCCAAGTTCCTCTTTTTTTTTTCTAAGTGTAAATGAGGAAAGATGACTTAGAAGTCATCTTTTAAGCTCCCACATGATTGACACAAGTGTCTATGGCCCACACATATGTGTTGGAGCAATTAAAATTGGACACAAAATGTGTGTGGGGCCATCCAACAAGCCACACGGCCAAGGGCCAATTTTTGTGATTTTCAACTTTCCAATACTACAATTTTGGTCCCAAATTTTCCTAATTGTTCCATACTAAAAATTCATGAAAACTTATGTCTCAAAATCAAATCGAAGGTCAAAATCCCGACTTTGTATCCCAGAATAGTTTTGTCCTTAACTTTCCATAGTTAATCCGAATTGTCCCAATGCACAAAATACGGGATATAACATCCTCCCCCCTTTTAGAACATTCGTCCTCGAATGTTAAACTAACCTTATGGGTCTTACAAACAGTTCGGGGGAGTTTCTCTCACAGTTATCTGTTATATCCCGTATTTTGAGTAACGGGACAACTTTGGCGAATTGTGAGAAGTTAGGGACAAGACTATCCCGAGAGACTTTCGTTTGTTCTAAAGGCTTAAGTTGTGTATGATTTTAATGTCATGAAAATGTTAAGGAAATACTTGGAGGCAATTTTCCATTTTTAGTAAGTGTGCTATTTTGGGAAGTTTGAAAATTCAAAAAAAAAAAAAAAAATAGGGGCAAGGTGGCCGGCCATTTACTTGTGGGCCATGGCCACATGGATTTGTTTTATATAGCAATTTAAAAGATGACTAAGTCATCTTAAGAACCATTTTCACTTAGTGTTCTAGAGAAATCAAGAAAAAACCTTGAAGGAGAAAATAAAGGCCTATTCGGCCCTCTCAAGAAATTCAAGATCAAATTTCTAGCCATCAAAAAAATAAATTCTTCAAGCAAACTTGCTAATTCAAGGGTGCTAAGTAACGTGGAGTCGTTGTTTCGGACAATAGTTTATTCGTTTTCTCTATCTACCAACTTTGGTCAAGTTAAGAAGTTGAGGAAGGAAGGTGAGTTTTTAATCTTGTTTTATGTGTTATGAATGGTTTATATGTGTCGTAGTATGATAAAAAGGAAGAAATTCATGATAGGAAGTTGTGTTGAAGTTGAGGCCGTGTATGGGGTCTTGACCGTGTGTGTGTGTGTGTTGGCTAGAAGTCAATGTATTAATGTTAATTAGTATTTTTTGATTGTTGTGGTGTGAAGAAAAGAATGAAAATCATCTTTGTGTGGGTGTTGATGTTGGCCGAATGGTTCCCCTTTGTGTGGATTGAGAATGAACAAATCATCGTTAATATTTTCGTTATCGTCGTTATGGATTTTATGAGGGAAAATGCAAGTTTGATGACTCAAAATAATGTTATGTTGGTTATGGGATGATTTGGAAGTTTATGTAAATTTTATGTAATTTTTGTATTTATGAGAGATTGTATGTTAATGTGTGGATTATTAGTGTAATTCATGAATTTGGAAGGAAAGAATATTTGGTGTTGTTCTCGGGTTTGGAGACAATTTCGGGTGAGTTGGAACAATATTTGGGTTGTTTGAAATATTGTATGAATTGCTTAAAGTGTTCTTGTATATGGTTTAAATGGGTTTGGATTGATAGTCGAACGTATGAACGTTGATATTAGTTTGAACGTAAGTGGTTGAAATGAGTATATTATGAATGTTGTTGGAATATTATGTATGTTGTTAAAGTCGTGTAGCAAGAACTAGTAATGTTGAAATGCATTGTGAATTGATTGTTGAGATTGTAGTTTGGTTGTTGTTGATATATACACAGTTGAAACACGGGGTTGGTGTACAGGAAATGTCGAAATTTCGTAGAATTTAATGTTCGTTTGGAATTGAATGCCTAAGTATGTGTAGCTAATGTTGATATATTTGGCGTTATGTAGATCTTGGAGCATCCGAGAGTTGAATGGTGTGTTGCGCGCCACATTCATAAACAGGAGGCTACGGGGCATTTAGGATGGTTACCCTTCTTTTGCGTCTGAGATCGTGTCATAAAGCCAAGTCACAGGGAATGAAATTCCTTACCCTGGTCTTTGATTGCAGCAGAAGAATGGCATCGATGGGAGAAAGCGATTGATGATGTTGAAAGTTACTAAGCACACGGGTAAGCAAAGGTATGAAAGATATATGTTGGGAAAGATATTGACATTGCGATTGAAATACAAGTTGAGGATTAAAAGGGAAAGTAAACAAGAAAATATGACAAGTGCAGTTTGAGTTGGGCATACGAGGTATGTTTATTATTTTGTACTGTTGATGATACTGGGCGCCCTGTGTGGCTGCGATATGACGTGATATGTACATATGTATTTTGGCCCTGTGAGGCATTGTTGGTATTTCTTGTGTACAGGTTTTGAGATAGTAACACTTACAGAGGAAACTCTGCCGAAATTTTTCTGGAAATAAAAAGAGAATGAGACATGGGTTTATGATACGACTTGAAAGGTCGTGCCAATAGTAATGATAAGATTTGATTAAGTTACGAGTACGGCTGATATCGAGAAAGAAGTGATAGTATGAGTAAGATAAGAGTAAGGAGGGGTAAAATAGTAATTGTGTTATGAAAGCGTGTTGAAATCCGTAAAGGCTTCAACTTACTCCAGATTATGTGCTGAAGGTCATGTGGTAAGGTGGACGCGATTATATTAGCATTACAGTATCGTATTTCATCAGAAATCCAAAGTTAAGCGTGCTGGAGTGAGAGCAATTTTAGGATGGGTGACCCCCCCTGGGAAGTTTTCTGAAAGTCTTGCAAATTCAGACATAAGAGGCAAATGAGAAGCTAGAGGGGCCTAAGGAACATTAGAGTATATGAAGTGGGCAGAAACCTCAAGAGGACGCGTAGGACGAGGCGGATTAAACCAATGAAGAGAAAGAAAGTACATTACGGCTCTAGTATTGGGGTGAGTTTGAGTAGCGTTGGGAATATTTTATGAACGAGATTGCGTGCTATGGTAATAAAGGAAACCCCCGGAGACCCTTATAAGACCTTATGAGACTAATTGAACATTCGAGGACGAATGTTCTAAAGGGGGGGAGGATGTTATATCCCGCATTTTGTACGTTCGGATAATTCAAGATAATTGTGGGAAGTTAAGAGCCAAGCTATAATTTTTAATTTTGTTTAGCACATATGTTGTTTATGAAAAAAAAATATTAACGCGGAAAGATCGAGGAAGGCTAAGGGAAAAATTGGAATTTCGAAAATTTATTTCGTGAATTACAAAATATGGTCCATAACTAATTGGGCTCAAAAAAAAAAAGGAACAAAAAGGCCCAAGAGGTGGCCGGCCAAGGCATATGGCCCAAAGCCCATGTGGAATTAAAATCCATGTGATAAAATGGGGTGGCCACCATATTATTCATCATATTTTCAAGAACCTTCAAGAAAAGAAAATTGAGAGCAAAGACTTAAGGCCATACGGCCATAACCATGGAAAATTGAGGTCTTCCATTTTGATCCCAAAAATTTGTTTCTTCATGTATTCCTACTAATTCAAGGATGCTCTTCAACGTGGTACAATTATTATAGCAAGAAAGCTACTCTTGGTTGCAAGTTCACAAATTCAAGACAAGGAGAAATTGAAGGAAAGGTAAGAATTTCTTTTCATTCTTATGTTATGGAAGGCTTATATATTTTGTAGTATGTGAAAATGAATGAAAGGTATGAAATTGTGTGTTGTGGGTGTGTTGTGTGTGGTGGCCGTGTGGTTCCAAATGGGTGGAGGAACAAGGATTAATTTATTTAGTATGTTAGTTGTGTGGTTATGGCTTTTGTGATGGAAATGGAAGAAATTGGTTCAAGTTGGCATGGAAAATTATTGGAAATGATTATAGGGAATTATGTGATTTTAATGTAGTTTTTATGTAATTATGGAAATGGGGTTCTAAATGTGAATTATTATGTTAGTTGGTGAATTTGGAAGGATGCTAATCCATATTGGCATGAAAGATTGGTTGGTAAGTTGTTATAGGAAGTTTTGTGATTTTATGGTGGATTTATGAAATGATGAAAAATGAAAGTGTTAAGGTGCGAATTATGCTTATTGTTAATGAAATTGGAAGATGAAAATGTGTTATGAATATTTATGCCGAAGATTAGAAGTTTCGGATGAATTATGGTTTTGGTGGAATCTTTGTATATTTTGTAAATATTTGTAGAATGATATGAAATGCTTCCGAATCGTATTGGAATGATCTTGAGTAGTAAATGAATATGAAAACGTTGATGTTGGTTTGGAAATGCGAAGTTAGATTGGAAGTTGTCGTACTATATAGAAAGGAATACTATTCATGCTAGAATGTATCTTAATTCGATTGTTGATGTTGTTGGTGTTGTTGTGGTTGTTGTTGTTGATATTTTGGCCGAGTTAAATTCTCGGGGATCTTTTTGTATATATAGGGGAAATGCTGCCCAAATTTCGTAGACAAGTATGAGTTAAGATTGAATTCCTAAAGGCTTGCAATTGATATTTGGTAATTGTGACTAATTGTAGATTTTGGGGAATTCGGAACTTGAATTTGGAGTAGCGTAAGAAGCGGAAAAGGTATGTAAAGCTTTGCCTTTCCTTCTTTTGGCATGTCCTAAGTATGTTAGGCCAAGATACAAGCTTTGGGGATGACTCTACTCCTAGAAATCCGAGCTTGAATTTGGTCCTTTTTCGTTCAATAGAATTGAATTAAGAACTTCATATTTTGTTGAAACAATTGTTTAGACATCTAATATTTGCCCCAACGGAATTGGATGGCCTTGAATCTTTCGTTCATGACCCCATAAGGCCTAATGACCATAACTTGGGTACGCCGCCTCAACTTGGCCGAGGTGGGCCCACGAATTTCGAGATCCCCCTATGTTGCTTTATTTGATATATTTGTGCGATGTTTAAAGAAATCTTTTGACTATTGCGTCAACTACTATAAGATGGTCGTTCTAACTATTTCATTGAGTTTACAACCTGTTCGACGTGCAAAATGACTTTGGGAATCCGTAACTTTCATAGGCAGAATCGGATTGCTTTAATGAGTTCGTAAATGATCCTTATTTGTTTCTTGATACGTGTATGCTTAACGTAATCAAATTATGATCCTTATGTTTTTTTTTGTACGACTAAATTTTAAAAGTTGCATAAAAGTCTGGTTTTCAAAAGAATTTTGTTCCTAAACGGTCTCGAAACTACGAACTTCCGTAACTTTCACAAACGAACTCGGTTTGCTCTGAAACTTTCATGGATGCTTCCCTAGAGTCTAATGTTTGTAAAATTACGTATGCCACTTTGACTCGACCGAGGTGGGCCCACTAGCCCCGAGATCCCCTCCGATTGTCCTATTCGGCTTATTTGGTATAATGTTAAAAAGGGCTTTTGCTATGATTATAGAAATCAAAGAATGATGTTTTAATGACTTCCGTACGTTCTAATATGTATTTTGAACTACAAATCGATGTCAGAAATACTTTTGGGAGACAGACTCCACATTACTCAATTATTTAAACTAGTTTGCTTAATTTGTCGTCATATGACCGTACTACGTTTTTGCGAATGTTTTTACATGTAAATTGCATTAGCCTCTCACTACTCCGCTCGTGCACGTTATTATGATATCGCTCGCCGGATCCCGGGCCGGCTTTGTGATCGTGCGTCTTATGATAAATTCGGCAGTATGCTGTGTTACGGTTTCCGAGACCTCGCCATAGGGCCGGTTGCCGTTTATGGAGTTATGCTGTGATATGGCTTATGATATGATATGTTGTGATGATGTGCTATGTTCGGAGTCGTACGGAGATTTGAAACCTTCTGGAGTATGCTGTGTTGTGGCACCAGCGTCGGGTGGTGACCACGTTCCTGAGCCTTATGCATGATTTTCTAGTTGCATTATGTACATGTGCCTTGATACGGACTTTGATACCTTGATCGGTATTCTCTCTCTGCACCTTTCACTTCGATTATGGTTTGGATACCTCGCTTTACATTTGATTTGAGTATTTGGAAAAAATTGGAAATGACGCTCGTCCGTGGGTCCCGCGACTTTTCTATGATTGGTTTTTTGTCACGACCCAATTCGTACTTACCGTGTGCCCGATGGGCACCCAAACGCATCTATTGAACGTTTTATCTCTGTTATATCAAACACGAAGGTATAACCGGGACGATTGCTAATGTTCCAAATTGGATTTTGTTTGGTTCATAGGTTGGCTATAAAAATTTCCTTGATGTGGAAATTATCGGAAAAGACTGCCCCGCAAGATGGTAATATACCAGACAAAGGCCACAGGGGCCAACAACACAACATATAAATATATATATATATTCGGAAAAAGCGCGCAATTGATATTTGGTAATGGGTAATGCCCAAAAACAAGAATATAAAAAGAAAAGTAGAAAAGATGACCTAACCCACAATCTTTCTAGAAAATAAAAAGAAAAGGAAAGAAAAATATAGGGAGGGGCCCCGCCGTGCCCCGAACAAATACATACACATGCAAAAATATATATATATATATGAGCTCATAATAGGGAGAGAAGAGAAAGGAAAGATGAAGAGCAAAGGGACATGGCATTCGGCCATGTCCTCCCATTTTTTTGAAAGGGGAATATCTTTCTCCAAAATTATTTTGCATCTATGATATATTCCTACTAATACAAAGAAATAGAACCACAACCAACATTTATCATAATAAATATAGAAATCGGAATCAAAAAACTTGTCGTGAATTATATCTCATGCATATCCATTTCATGTCATCACATCATTATATACAGTACGGTTTTTACCCGGCTTTTTATTATGTTATGAGGGACTTGGTAAGTAAAGTCATGTAAACATCATATATAGTAATCATGAAGTCATGTAATCATATGCATATAGTGTATGTGTGTAGTGAGGGACTCGGTGAGTAGGATTATCAAATGCCATTATGCCGCCATCTCCATACCATCACATCATCGATCATCATATATGTATATATATATATTGGAAACCGTCCCTCTGGGGGACTGGTGAATAATGCAATGAATATGCACGAAATCATATCCGGGTGTGGACTCGGTGAAAGACGTATTAAGCTTGCACGAGCGAGTAGTGAGAATACCATATGCAATATAAAACATACAACAATCTTAAGACTGTTGCGTAGCATAGATGTGAATCTCATAGCGGACCTTTAATAATAAATGAGCATAAGTCTTTCATTGAAATAGTAAAAATGTCGAAATATTTGTTTAACAATCTTTCCGGAGTAATTGCAAATTCCAAAGTAGATCATAGGACTCAAATAGATAAATATAATGATTGTTGATAAATTAGAAAGGTAGCTAAACTTTCCTTAGTTTTTATTTTCAAGTAGTTCAAGCGGAATAATAGGGAAAAATCCGGACAAAGTGGGCCCACCTCGGTCAAATGAGGTGGCGTATGTAAATTGCACATGTCAAACTTCATAACGTCATTCATATATCTTAGGACAATCGGATTTCATTTGCACAAGTTTTAGAGGTTTAAAACAATTTCTCTAGCTATTCACACAATAAACCATTCAATTCTACTGAATGAAAAAGAAGCGTTTCTAAACGTAGACTCTGAAGAATAGAGTTGTCCCCAAGGTCCAAGTTCAAGCCTAGTAGATCTAAGACATGCCAAGAGAAGAAATGGGAGAGCTTTACATACCTTATTCGTCCTTTACGCTCGTCCAACTTCAAGTCCCGTTTCGTCCAAAATCTACATTTGGTCATATTTACCAAATATTAATCATAAGGTTTTAAGAATTCGATCTTAACCAATTCTTGGCTACAAAGATTTGGGCAAAGATGACCCTATAATTACACCAACCCCGAGATTTCAACTCGGCCAATTTCAACACATTCCAACATTAAACACATTTACTACATACTTAGAAATATTCCAATTTATTCAACTATACTCATGTAATCAAACTAACATTAAGGCTCATACGCTCGATGAAACAATAATCCGAACCCATTCAAACCATACACAAGAATACTTTAAGCAAGTCATACAATATTTCAACCAAGCCAAATATTGCTCCAACTTACCCGAAATTGTCTCCAACCCGAGAACAACACCAAATATATTCTTTCCTTCCAAATTCATGAATTACGCTAATAATCTACATCTTAACAAAGCAATTCTCATAAACACAAAAATCACATAAAATGTACATAAGCTTCCAAACCATCCCATAACTAACATAACCTTGTTTTGAGTCATCAAACTTGCATTTCTCATCATAGAATCCACACCGACGATAACTAACACGCTAACAACAATTTGTTCATTTCCAAATTACATAAAGGGGCCATTCGGCCAACACCCAAAACACACAAAAAATGATTTTCAATCTTTTCTTCACTCCACAACAACCAAAACATGCTAACTAACATTAATTCATTACTTCCAATCCTAACTACACATGCATTTGCCATGCACACCTATTCGGCCTTAACTTCAACTCAACTTCTAGTATGAATTTCATTCATATTTGCATACTACAACACACCCACACCACTTACAACACATAAAAGAGGATTAGTTCTTACCCTTTTCTTCTTCACTTCACACGTCCACTAAGGCTTCCAAGAGTGGAAACAATTGATCCAATGATTCAAACAACGCTTCCACGTTAACGAGCACCCTTGAATTAGTTGTTTTGCTAGAAGAATCAAATTTTTCTATGGTTAATTCTTGGGCTTGATTTTTACTCACCTTGGCCGTGAGTTTTCTCTCTTTGTTCTCTCAAGTTTTCTTGAAAATTCTATATGGTTCAAGTGAGAAAGATGACTTATTCATCTCTTAATTTGCCATATATAAAATGAATTCCATGTGGCCTTGGCCCACAAGTTGCTTGGCCGGCCACTTTAGCCCTTCAACTTCAATAATTCCCAAGTTTTCTTAATTCATTTTTGGCCCCAAGTGTTTACTTAATATTTTCCATGCCAACAAAGTCATTCATGACTTATGCTTTTGGAACAAAATCATGGTTGAAAATCCCGACTTCATGTCCCGGAATTGTCTTGCTCCTAACTTGTCACAACTTACTCATATTATCCCGTTGTTCAAAATACGGGATATAACATCCTTCCCCCCTTTAGAACATTCGTCCGCGAATGTTCATCTAGTCTTATAAGGTCGTATAAGGGTCTCGGGGGGGGGGGGTCTTCCTTTATCGGCTACGTCGCCGCCTTTAATCCAGCACAGTCGTACTCTCTTTTACCACATCACTGCAAATTATCCGTTATCATTCTCTCGTCGTATCCTTCCCTGTAAATCTCCATAACTGATTCTCGGTATCATCCCAATTGCCGTCCTGGCTCTTACTCTTCTCCTTTTTGGATCATTTGCTACCTAGTCTCGGCAAGGAATCTTGCCTGTGGCTTGAGTATCCACATCAAGTAGCTTATCATGTTGACTACTTCTGTCTAGCATTTACGTTCCTCGCGCCCGCTTCCCCCCTTTTTGGGGTGCACTCATTTTGTTGCCGCTTATCATTATTTCTTTCTTTCGCTTGAACTTCGTCGTCCAGTCCAATCACTACCTTCCTTATACTGTCGCATTGGTTGCCGGAATATGTTCACCCGCTAATCTGGTCATACATGGAGTACTACACGCTCTCCAGTACAATATATAATTGCCAACATCTCCCTCACGAACGGTCTCCCAACCACCACTCAAATTGTCCCTAATTCTAGCGCTGTGACGCACCTTTGTTTGCTGTACCCGATTTAGTCCGCTTCGGCTTACGCAGCCTCCTAAGCTTTCCGCCTGCTCAGTATATTCTAAGTCCCTTTAGACTACTCTAGCTCCCCACTTACCTCTTTTGGCTGAAGTTGTAAGACCTTCAAAACTTCCCAGGGGGGTCACCCATCCTGGAATTTTCCTTACTCTAGCACGCTTAACTTCGGAACTACAATGAAATACAGTGCTCTAACGTTAGCATAATCGCGTTCAGCTGACTACCGGACCTTCGTCACGCACTTTGGGGTAAAATAAAGTCTTGACAGATTTCCGGACGCCCTCGTAGCACAATTACCGTTTTGCCCCTCTCTCGCTTTTACCTATTCACGGTCACTAATGGGTATTACCACTTTCCATCCCAGACTCTTGGGTCTACAATAACAATAAACACACCGTAACTACCGTTGTTTATCAATACTAGCTTACTAACCCTCAGGTTTTCCACCTACCGCTATTACGCAACAATTGTATCACAGATACGCACATATAAAATATAATTTCTAGTGAGGATTCATGTACTCGTAGCCGCATCCGGTGGTGCCTCCCGACCGCCTCCTCGTCGGAAAAAGCAAATACGCGGTTCGGAGGAATGGAACTCGGGACTCCGCCGGGCCTCTACCACGGAAAAGCCGAAGGTGCCGCGTGTACCCCGCCCGTAGAAGGCGCGGAATGGTTGGAGAGGATTAAATGGGGAAAAGCAGAAGAGGGACCACATCCCCGGGACCATTACGGGCACTTCAAAATATGGCCCCGACGGCCGCAAGAAATGTTTTGTAATATAGATTGGTGATGAGGTCTACCACAACGAGAATACCGGGGTATGGGGGCCTCGTATCTTATCCCGTACCTGATTACGGGAGCTCGACCAGGCGAATACCCGTGACGATCAAATCTCTCCGCCCGGAAACCGTGGGGAAACGGAACATGAGGCTGGCCGGGCCGAATACCCCGTACGTCGTAAAGGTCGCCCCGCCTCGAAATTCCCCCCGAATATCCCCGACAAATAGTGATTGGAAGCTGGTTCTATCATGACTCGATATTTGGAAAAGCCGAGTAAAGATATTATGTCGCTCTTCCATGGAAGGCATAAGGATAAGAAATACTCGTGCGATGTCCATGCCGGCCGAGCCGCCATTGACATACAATCCGTCAATCAAATAATCATCCAAAGGCAATATACCGGTGTACCCCGTCATCTATAACGCCACAACGGCGGAGCGTATCCCTAAGGAATCAAAAGTCGTACTCTCGGACGCCCCTACCACGCTGATTCAAGTGTATGCCGTATTTCCGGCTGTCCGATCTCTAGGGGTAGAAAATGTGCAAGGAAAGCTTCCACGAACTCATTTAATTATGTTTCTAACTGGGAGCACCTCACCATGGAGAAAATCCTCCCGTGGAAAGACTCATACCCGTCGATACATCTATGTCGATTGACATGAGCCGATACGACGCGAACTACGTACCCGGCCTCGAGGCCCCCGACAAGTCGCGGTATATATACGCCGCATCTCTCTAATAAACTGAAAACTCGAGGGTCCTCCTCGGGCTTTGATAAATTAAAATAATCAGGTTCGGAGTATCGAGCCCTTCGGCCGTCACGTCCAAAGATAATCATCTCCCGATCCCTCGACTCCGTCGGGACCGTAAACCGTTTGACCTTCGGCCATGGCTAGAAAAATCTAGCCATGGAGAAAATCGTCCTACGGAAAAAATATTCCCTCCGCCCGGCCGAGGAGCCGGAGGCTCGGGCACCCGAACCTCGGGGCGGCGCGGTTGAAAGATGTGGCCAAGCTTATAAGTGCTCCGTGTTCCTGACGGCGAATGGGGTGGAAGAACTAGCCGAATGGGCACAATCTCCGGCTCGGGGCGGGCATGGGTTGTAACTCTTCGGGCCCGACCGGTCTCTCCGCAATCGTAGTCTTGCCCTTCACGGGCAATGGTGCGTATTTGGAAAAAAATCGTCGAAAACATTGTATTATTAGAATGTAGGAAGAATAAGGTCATCTAATAATTCTACTTATATCGCACGATCTAAGATCGAAAGAAATATTGGGTATCCTAAATATTCAAAAAAAAAAAAGAAATTGAGGCCCATGTAATGTATTGCCTTTCGCTATAGATGTGGTGCACAACACACCGATAAAATGGACTCTACTAGACATCGGAAAGAGACATTCCGAGGCAAGATGATAACTTTTGTCACGACCCAACCCCGTGGCCGTGATTGGTGCCCGATTCGGGCACCCAAACGCATCATAAAGGAAGCTATCTAGAAGTTATATCAAACACGTCCAGGTATCCAACCGTATTGGCAAACAAGGCTATGTTCCAAATTTGGATAATTTCTAGAAAAAGATAAGCATAAGTTGGCTTCATTTTTTTACGGATTAAAGAAATAACCCCGCAAAGAAAAACCAACAGAAGGCCACATGGGGCCAACAACACAACATATAAATATATATATATATATATACCGGTCGCCGCGCGTCAAAGAGGGTCGAAAGGAAAGATATACATAGCGTAGTACGGTATGAAACACCCCACAAACATGTCCACCACCTAAAACCTCTGTAACGTCATGAAATCTTTCTCCACGGGATTGAATTATTTTCCCGCCGTCCTACTCGAACAAATACATACACACAACATGAAAAGTATATATATACCAAAATATAAGCTCCTTGGAAGAAGGATTCAACACTTTGGTGAATTGAAGAAATGTTTTGGCCTAAAGGTGGATCCTCAACCAAGTTTTGCCATTTTTTATGAAATGTTAGCCCCCGAAGAAAAAGGGGGTGGTTTGTGCAGTATGTAAAGCATATATGGAAATGATAATAGAACCATAAGATATGGAACTTTGTAATAAATATGAAATGTGTGTAATCAAAAAACTTGCTGTGAATTATATCTCATGCATATCCATTTCATGTCATGTATCATTATATACATATGATGGGCCCTATATTGGAGGGAATGGAAGATGGATGTAAACATCATATATAGTAATATGAAGTCATGTAATCATATGCATGATGCCGTGTGGTATATTGAGGGACTCGTTGAGTAGGATTATCAAATGCCATTAACCGCCATCTCCATACCATCACATCATTGTGATCATCATATATGTATATATATATATACGTAAGTTTGCCTCTGTGGGGGACTCGGTGAATAATGTTGTTTAAGTACGATTTTATACCCGGCCCGGGACTTGGTGAATTATGATGTATTAAGCTTGCACGATAGAAATATGTTATGAGAATATCATATGCAATATGAAATTACAACAATCTTGGATAAACTCGGGCGTGGCAAGATGACGGATTCTGTATAGCGGACCTTTAATATTGTAGAAATGATAGTCTTTCGGATGTCGAAATATTTCATATCGAACAATCTTTGACGGAGTAATTGCAAATTCCAAAGTAGATCATAGGACTCAAATAGATAAATATAAGTTTATCACACCCTAGAGAAATTAGAAAGGTAGCTAAACTTTCCTTAGTTTTTATTTTCAAGTAGTTCAAGCGGAATAATAGGGAAAAATTGGACAAAGTGGGCCCACCTCGGTCAAATGAGGTGGCGTATGTAAATTGCACATGTCAAACTTCATAACATCATTCATGAGTATCTTAGGACAATCGGATTTCATTTGCACAAGTTTTAGAGGTTTAAAACAATTTCTCTAGCTATTCACACAATAAACCATTCAATTCTACTGAATGAAAAAGAAGCGTTTCTAAACGTAGACTCTGAAGAATAGAGTTGTCCCCAAGGTCCAAGTTCAAGCCTAGTAGATCTAAGACATGCCAAGAGAAGAAATGGGAGAGATTTTACATACCTTATTCGTCCTTTACGCTCGTCCAACTTCAAGTCCCGTTTCGTCCAAAATCTACATTTGGTCATATTTACCAAATATTAATCATAAGGTTTTAAGAATTTGATCTTAACCAATTCTTGGCTACAAAGATTTGGGCAGCATCTCCCCTATAATTACACCAACCCCGAGATTTCAACTCGGCCAATTTCAACACATTCCAACATTAAACACATTTACTACATACTTAGAAATATTCCAATTTATTCAACTATACTCATGTAATCAAACTAACATTAAGGCTCATACGCTCATCGCTAATCCGAACCATTCAAACCATACACAAGAATACTTTGGAAAGCAAGTCATACAATATTTCAACCAAGCCAAATATTGCTCCAACTTACCCGAAATTGTCTCCAACCCGAGAACAACACCAAATATATTCTTTCCTTCCAAATTCATGAATTACGCTAATAATCTACATCTTAACAAAGCAATTCTCATAAACACAAAAATCACATAAAATGTACATAAGCTTCCAAACCATCCCATAACTAACATAACCTTGTTTTGAGTCATCAAACTTGCATTTCTCATCATAGAATCCACAACGACGATAACTAACACGCTAACAACAATTTGTTCATTTCCAAATTCACATAAATGGGCCATTCGGCCAACACCCAAAACACACACAAAAATGATTTTCAATCTTTTCTTCACTCCACAACAACCAAAACATGCTAACTAACATTAATTCATTACTTCCAATCCTAACTACACATGCACGGCCATGCACACCTATTCGGCCTTAACTTCAACTCAACTTTAGTATGAATTTCATTCATATTTGCATACTACAACACACCCACACCACTTACAACACATAAAAGAGGATTAGTTCTTACCCTTTTCTTCTTCACTTCACGTCCACTAAGGCTTCCAAGAGTGGAAACAATTGATCCAATGATTCAAACAACGCTTCCACGTTAACGAGCACCCTTGAATTAGTTGTTTTGCTAGAAGAATCAAATTTTTCTATGGTTAATTCTTGGGCTTGATTTTTTACTCACCTTGGCCGTGAGTTTTCTCTCTCTTTGTTCTCTCAAGTTTTCTTGAAAATTCTATATGGTTCAAGTGAGAAAGATGACTTAGTCATCTCTTAATTTGGCCATATATAAAATATTCCATGTGGCCTTGGCCCACGGTTGCTTCGGCCGGCCACTTTAGCCCTTCAACTTCAATAATTCCCAAGTTTTCTTAATTCATTTTTGGCCCCAAGTGTTTACTTAATATTTTCCATGCCAACAAAGTCATTCATGACTTATGCTTTTGGAACAAAATCATGGTTGAAAATCCCGACTTCATGTCCCGGAATTGTCTTGCTCCTAACTTGTCACAACTTACTCATATTATCCCGTTGTTCAAAATACGGGATATAACATTTTTAACAACCTATTTTTGAAAGAGTTTAATATGATTATCTTTCTGACCCCCGAGTGTGGATACTTATTTGTCTGTCAAGTTTGAAATAATGATTTTTATGCATACGATTTTAATACATAACTATGATTTCGAAAGCTTTATTTGATATGCTTCCGAGCGGCTTTCAGAAGAAGCTTGATTTGACATTTGGCTTGGGTTTGAAATACTAATTCGCTCGGATTATTCGGTTGGGTTTGTAATAATCTTTGTTATGCTATATTCTGAAGTATGATGTGTGTTCGAGGTATGATGTGTACGAGTACGCCGAGCCCCTTTTACGGAATGCATGAGTGTATCTTTCGATCCGAAGTATGATGTGACAGTTGATAAGATGTATGGTTTGTATTGTAAAAGTAAACATTTTAAGTATCTTGGATATTATATTTATTTGCTATACTTCTGTTTTGATTATGACTTAGTCGGTGGTGGGGCAAACCCAATGGTGGGGCAAACCCAGTGGTGGGGCAAACCCAATGGTGGGGCAAACCCAATGATGAGGCAAAATTTTCACATTGGTTTAGGCCAATCCCACATTGGTTTAGGCCAATCCCACATCGGTTAATGTCATCGGTTGATTCGGTTATGATGTTGTGATGTGTTACGATATATGTGATATGATATGCGATATTGACCGCGGTATGTTTGTGATATTGACTGCTGGATCCCTGACCGCGATATGTGTGTGATAATAACCGCTGGGTTCCTGGCCGCGGTATATGTGATATATGTGATATGATAATATGATGACATAATGATATGTGATTTGATAACGTGATAATACGATGACATGATGTCGATATGTACGATTTGTTCTCATGAATAAGCATTCTGGTATTCTGATTATTATATATATTTGTCTTTTGTACTACTGCTGTACGATTTGTGTTTCAAATGCAAGCGCTTTGGTATTTGGGTTGTTATGCTCACTTTCTGTACTCCTGATTTCGGTTATGATTTCGTTTCTGTATTTCATGCTTTACATGCTCAGTACATATTCCGTACTGACCCCTTTTCTTCGGGGGCTGCGTTTCATGCCGCGCAGGTACCCACAGATGAGTAGGTGACGTTAGCGAGATGTCCCACCGGATTGGCGAGCTCCATTTTCTCGGATCTTTGCGCCGAGTCGAGTGCGTTTGTATGGTATACGGAATTATGTTAGAGACTTTGCGGACGGTGTCGAGTGTGTGATATGTCGGTTTGTAGCGGCTAGGCGAGTCGCTGTGTTGTTACGCATTATGTTGCAGATTTGTTTTGTAATCGGCTATGTGAGCCGACATATCAGTATGCTTTATGTTACAGATTTGTTATGACTACGGATTTTATTTGATTTGAAAGAGACGGAAGTATGATGTTTTGAAAAAAAAAATCCGTATGCATTTTTACATGTTTTGTGGGCCCAGTATGATTATGTGTATTACGAGAGTCTGCGGGTTCGCTCGGCCCTAGGTAAGGGTCGGGTGCCCATCACGCCCTATCGGAAATTAGGGTGTGACAGGGCGTAGTCCGAGCGCGAGCCCGTGTAACTCTCGGCGCCCGACTAGTCTCTCCTGCCACCGCCTTGCCCTTCTGGGCGGCCGTTGCCTTATTCGGAGGCATCACTGAAAAATATAGCAATCGGTCAGAAAAAAAAAAGTCATCCTAATAGTACAGCTCTACCGCACGATCTAAGATCCAAGGAAAAGCAACACCCTAGATGTCCTGTAGCCTCCTGTTTATAGATGTGGTGCACAACACACCGATAAACAAGACTCTACGGGACACGGCCTGTAGACATTCCGAGGACAAACCGCTCTGATACCACTTTTGTCACGACCCGACCCGTGGGCGTCGTGATTCGGCGCGCCTAGTTGGACACCCAAATTGACTTTCATATCAAATCATCATATTTTAGCTTAGCTCGGATATTACATTCACAATTTGCGAAGTGGAAACAATGCCATCTTAAGCGGTCGCGCGTACAAAAATGTCATATCAAAGTCAGATGGGCAGCGGAATGTACATCGCCAAACATATATACATATATGTAGACATATGGGCTGTTATGGCCACCATAACAAACGGGACCGCATTAAGATGCAAATCACATACCAAACAAACACACATAGGACCCTCGACCCACATATATGACTACGGGCTCTCTACGGACTCATAACAAAGACATATGACGGATTGAGCCCCGCCGTACCCGGCTAGTCCAAATATGAAGCATATACATGGCAAAAGCATATATACCAAAAGACGGGCTCCGGATCAAAAGGAGCAATCCAAGATAGCGAGTGCAGCCTACCGCGGTGGATCACCGTACGTATATCCGTACCTGCGGCATGAAATGCGACCCCGAAGAAAGGGGTCGATACGAAAGAGGTGCGAGTATATAAAGCATAAATGAAATCCAAACCACAAATGAAATAAGAGTACAGAGAGAAAATACCAAATCAAGTATCAAAACCTATACTCAAAACATATGTACATAATGCAAGTCAAAATCATGCATATCGCTCAGGAACGTGGCCACCACCCGACGCTAGTGCCACAACACAGCATACTCCAGAAGGTTTCAAATCTCCGTACAAATCCGAACATAACTGTTATATCCGGCACTTTTGCGTATTTGGAAAATTGGAAATAACTTCGACTTTAAGGAATAAGGTCATGTTTGGATTTTTTTTGAAATGTGTATGTCGGGTAGGGAAGTTTGAATGTGGAAAAATGGGAGGAGGCCTAAGGACAATCTTGGAATTTTGGAATTTATTTCGGGAATTTCAAAACATGGACTATAAGTCATTGGGCCAAGAATTATAAAAAAACAAATGAGGCCCAAAGTTATAGAGGTGGCCGGCCATGTTGAGCCAAGGCCACCTAAGTTAATAAGTTATTTTGACCATGTGCTAAATTAGTATAAAAAGGGACCCTTATCCCTTAGAAACTTCAAGAGAAAACAAGAAAAAAAATCAAGAATAAGAGCAAGAACAAGAGAACCATTCGGCCCTCAACTCCAAATTTTCACCTCCAAAAATCTTGGTTCCAAAAATTATTTCTTGTAGTTTTCTTACTAAATTAAGTGTCCTCTACAACTTGGTGTAGTTGGTTTGGAAGGAAGAGAGCTTGTTTCTTCAATTTGAGCATATAACCAAGTGAAGAAGACTAGAGAAAAAGGTAAGGATTCATCCCTTTTCTATTTGTGGTGAAGCCTTGTTTGTGTTGTAATATGTAGAAATGAGTAGAAAATATGTAAATATGGAAGTTTGTAAAGTGGGTGTGTTGAAGGGTATGTGGCCGTGCATGTCTACATGTTGTGTGTTCATAGTGAGTTGAAATTATGTTGTATTTTAGTTGTGGTTATAGTGGAATTCACATTGGAAAGGAAAGTCGAATGAATTTGGTTGGAGTTGGAATATAAGTATTTGGCCGTGTGGTAGGGCATGGCAAGGATGGAAATGAATGAATGTAGTTTAGTATGTTAGTTGTGTCGTTGCGATCGTTACAATGAAATTGGAGACTTAACGGATTAAGTTTGACATTAGAATTGCATATATGTCATTATGGGAAAGTATATGTATCCTAACATAGTTGGTATGTGGTTAAGGAAATGTATTGTTTAAGTGCTAGTTATGATTGTTATTAATGAATTTGAGACATGATAGTGTGCTAAGAATATGTTGATTGAAGAATGGAAGTTTTGGACGAATTATGGTTTCGGTGGAAAATTTATATATTTTATGAATAATATGAAAAATCATGTGTAATGTCTTTGGATGGTGTTGGAATGATTTTGGAAGGTAAATGAGTATGAAAACATCATGATTGGATTAAAATGCTAAGTTAGTTTAGAAGTTGTGACTTTATGTAAAAGGAAGACTATTCATGTTAGTTTGTGATTCTTGTTGTGGATGAATGTTATTGGTTTGGTTGTTGTTGGTATTTGAGCCGAGTTGAATTCTCGGGGTGTCGTATTTATAGGGGAAGTGCTGCCGAAATTTCGGTAGCCAAATAGAAACCAAAGATTGAAATGTTAGCTTGCATGAATAGTAACTGGTAAGGATGACCATTTGCAGATTTTTGACGAAACGGGAAGTGAGTTTTGGAGAGCGTTAAGGGCGAAAAAGGTATGTAAAGCTTTCCTAATCCCTTCTTGGCATGACCTAAGTGTACTAGAATCGGATTTGAATCTCGAAAAGTGTTCTGTTCAGCGGAATCCGTGTTTGAAAATGCGCCATTTTCATTCAATAGAATTGAATCCTTTAAGCATGTTTTGATAGAAAGAATTATGTAAAGGTTCATAAGTTACCTAGAAAGTTATGGAACGTCCCTAAGCTCCATGTAGATGATTCTGTAATCCTAATAAACATAATTCGAGCCCATCGCTTCGGTTGTCTCGAGAAGGACCCACAAATTCCGATTTTACCCTTTTATGCTTATGATTGGTTTTTGAGCGATTTCTAAGGAAACGTTTTAACTACTATTTCAGCTACTAAATGAAAATTGTTTTAAATATTTTCTTAAGTCTTATAAACTATTTTGGATTATGGAAACGATCATAGAAAGGTTATTTCTCCGTAATTCATTATGACATCCGATATTCGCCTAATATGATCCCGTCCGGTTCCATTGCTTGATTTGTTATTCGCTATGCTTCATCGAGTCTCTGGAAACCTATATGGTATTTTATTGCATTCAGTTTCTCACTACTCCACTCGTGGATGCCTCAATGTTTCCCCCCGAGCCGGGCCAGGATATGTTCTCAAGCGTACTTCTCTGCATTGTTCGCCGTGCTCCGGTGTGAGGGGGCAGGTATTATACGTACATGGGTTGTGGTGTATGTTGTGCCATGTACGCTTTGTTATGATTATGTTCTGATATGGCCATCTGTTATGTTATGATCTGTTATGCTTGTGGCGCCAGCGTCGGGGGCGACCACACTCTACCGCCGAGTCCCTAACGGGGCCGCTTTGGCATATGTTTTTCGCATACACTATTTACGATTCCCGACATGTATTTTGATTATATACGCATTTTTGTTCATTCTCCGCACATTCGTTTCGATTTTGATTTTGTTATTACGGTCTCGCTTTACATATTCAAGACATTTTTCGTACCGACCCCCTTGCTCGCGCGGGGGCCGTGTTTCATGCCCACGAGTACGACGCACGCTTCGCATCCGCCCCGCTTAGGTCATCTATCGGCTACTACGGCGCTCCTTTGTTCGGAGCTTACATTTTGGTACGGCCTTTTTCCGATATGTATGTACATTCGGATTTCGGGGTACGACGGGGCCCGTCCCGTCATATGTTTATGTTTTCGGTCGAGTAGAGGTACGCGGACATGTATAGTGGGTTCTGTATATGTTCTGTGCGTTCGTGTGCGTTGGGTATTGTATATATACTTTGTGACGGCCTGATCGGCCTTCGTGCGTCATACTCGCTTCTGTGCGTCCTCTGATAATATCTTTAATTATTATATATGTTTATTTTGCTATTACGCTTATGTGGGGTAAGGGTACGTATGAGTGTCTAACTCGGGCACGAGTCACGGCCTACGGGGTTGGGTCGTGACAAAAGTGGTATCAGAGCCAGGTTAGGTCCTCGGAATGTCTACAGACCGTGTCTAGTAGAGTCCTGTTTATCGGTGTGTTGTGCACCACATCTATAAGCAGGAGGCTACAGGACATTTAGGAAATTACCCTTCTTTCTGTCTTAGATCGTGCGGTAGAACTGTATTAGTAAGATGATTCCCTCCTAACGAATCGAATTATTGTCTTTTCAGCTATGCCTCCGAGAAAGGCGATGGCAGCCCAGAAGGGCAAGTCCACGGCACCCGGTGGGACTAGTCAGGCCCGCAGAGTCACCAGGGCCCGCACTCAGCCTGAGCTGGAGCCTGTGCCTCCGACAGCCAGCTCGGCGACGCCACCTGCACCAGAGGGGATCAGAGTAGCACCGGGTGCAGATCAGAGGGCGGCTTTCCCGCCAGTTTCGGACGCCCCGGCACCTCAGCCTCTAGCCCCACAGCCAGGGGCGGAGGACAGAGCTATGAGAGAGGCGGTGCAGTTATTGACTAGGTGGGTGGCAGCTCAGGAGCAGCGGCGCGAGTCAGGGGGTGATGAGGCACGCGGGCCGAGCAGTTCGAGGGCCCGTGAGTTTTTGACCTGTAACCCTCCGGAGTACTTCGGGACAAAGCCTGAAGAAGACCCCCATGAGTTTATTAGGGAGATGCAGCGCACCCTACGGCTGATTAAGGCCTCGCCGACGGAGTCAGTGGAGTTGGCCTCATACAGATTGCATGATGTCGTGGCCAACTGGTTTGAGTCCTGGGAGTTAGCTAGGGGTAGAGGAGCCCCTCCTGCCGTCTGGGATGAGTTTACGGAGGCTTTTCTGCGTCATTTTCTACCACCAGAGCTACGGAGGGCCAGATTGGACAGATTTCTATCACTCAGGCAGCGAGGCCGCAGTGTCAGGGAGTATAGTTTGGAGTTTGACTCTCTGGCTCGGTATGCACCTACTTTGGTAGCCGATATGGACGACAGGATGCATCATTTTATCAGGGGTTTGGATAAGTATATGATTGATAATTGCTTAGCCGTGGCTGCCCAGCCGGGTATGGACATTGCCGCGTACGGGCATACGCCCGGGGCATGGAAGAACGACATAAGGGCGTCGGCCCCTGAGAGGGATTACGACGAGAGCCAGCCCAAAAGGGCCAGATCGGCTGGATATACTGGAGAGTCTCAGAGTGGGCCGTCTCAGCAGCGGGGTACCAGGCGTTCTTCCCAGCCAGCCCGAAGCACACCCCCGCAGTTCTCAGGCTGGAAGTCAGGTAATGTAGGGTATTCGGAGATCGGTCAGAGCTCCAGGCCGGCTGGTTCGCAGATGGATGGAGGTTCTGGTCAGACGAGGCCACCTAGGCCTCAGTGTTCTTATTGTGGCAGATACCATCCTGGGGAATGCTACCGGGCTACTGGAGCGTGCTTTTCTTGTGGCCGCCAAGGCCATGCAGTGAGAGATTGTCCGTATAAGGGTAATTTGGGTGGTGCGGCCCTGCCTACCGGATCAGCTGCCGGGTCATCATCAGCTTCTGTGGCCATGCGCCCCACGGGGCAAGGTACATCGACATCTGCTGGCCGCGGTAGAGGCCGTGGCGGAGCTTCTAGTTCTGGCGGTCCTTCGAACCGCATTTATGCTCTGACCGGGCGACAGGACCCGGAGACGCCACCAGATGCGGATGCAGGTACATTATCGTTCCTTTCTCGAAATAAATTTATATTGACCGGTTTAGGCTTTATTTTGTAATATATTTTCACTTCCGAGTCACTAATGGAATTGGGATAGGATCCGTACGGATAAAAACCGCTAATATAGTTGTATATATGTAATGGAAGGTGAATAAGTGCTGACTTAGAAAGCTAATACGGAAAAGGCATAATCAGAAAAGTGAAAGACCCTCCTCGAATCGAGTGGGACCCACTACGAAAATCTTTCGAAATTTCGTTAAGATCTCGTCCCGCCTTAAACTACGTGACAAGCTCGTACGGGGTAGTGGATGCGATCATATCAGCACGGATGCACCAAAATTCGCTAAAGTCTCGAGGTTAAGCGTGCTAAGGCCAGGACAATTCCGGGATGGGTGACCCCCCTGGGAAGTGAACAAGAATTTTCATAAGTGCGGATATGAGAGTCAAATAGGCAGTTTAGAGTAAACCAAAGGAAATTAGAATAACTGGAGTGACCAGAAACCCTACGAAGGACGGGTAGCCTGAGACCAAACAGGCCAGTGCAGGAGAAGATAGCACAACGATGTCTGGGGATCGAAAGAAATTGAGTACGAAGAAAGAAACTCCTCCCTAAACTATTTATACACCCCTATATAGTTAGTTTAACATTCGAGGACGAATGTTCTAAAGGGGGGAAGGATGTTATATCCGGCACTTTTGCGTATTTGGAAAATTGGAAATAACTTCGACTTTAAGGAATAAGGTCATGTTTGGATTTTTTTTGAAATGTGTATGTCGGGTAGGGAAGTTTGAATGTGGAAAAATGGGAGGAGGCCTAAGGACAATCTTGGAATTTTGGAATTTATTTCGGGAATTTCAAAACATGGACTATAAGTCATTGGGCCAAGAATTATAAAAAAACAAATGAGGCCCAAAGTTATAGAGGTGGCCGGCCATGTTGAGCCAAGGCCACCTAAGTTAATAAGTTATTTTGACCATGTGCTAAATTAGTATAAAAAGGGACCCTTATCCCTTAGAAACTTCAAGAGAAAACAAGAAAAAAAAATCAAGAATAAGAGCAAGAACAAGAGAACCATTCGGCCCTCAACTCCAAATTTTCACCTCCAAAAATCTTGGTTCCAAAAATTATTTCTTGTAGTTTTCTTACTAAATTAAGTGTCCTCTACAACTTGGTGTAGTTGGTTTGGAAGGAAGAGAGCTTGTTTCTTCAATTTGAGCATATAACCAAGTGAAGAAGACTAGAGAAAAAGGTAAGGATTCATCCCTTTTCTATTGTGTGGTGAAGCCTTGTTTGTGTTGTAATATGTAGAAATGAGTAGAAAATATGTAAATATGGAAGTTTGTAAAGTGGGTGTGTTGAAGGGTATGTGGCCGTGCATGTCTACATGTTGTGTGTTCATAGTGAGTTGAAATTATGTTGTATTTTAGTTGTGGTTATAGTGGAATTCACATTGGAAAGGAAAGTCGAATGAATTTGGTTGGAGTTGGAATATAAGTATTTGGCCGTGTGGTAGGGCATGGCAAGGATGGAAATGAATGAATGTAGTTTAGTATGTTAGTTGTGTCGTTGCGATCGTTACAATGAAATTGGAGACTTAACGGATTAAGTTTGACATTAGAATTGCATATATGTCATTATGGGAAAGTATATGTATCCTAACATAGTTGGTATGTGGTTAAGGAAATGTATTGTTTAAGTGCTAGTTATGATTGTTATTAATGAATTTGAGACATGATAGTGTGCTAAGAATATGTTGATTGAAGAATGGAAGTTTTGGACGAATTATGGTTTCGGTGGAAAATTTATATATTTTATGAATAATATGAAAAATCATGTGTAATGTCTTTGGATGGTGTTGGAATGATTTTGGAAGGTAAATGAGTATGAAAACATCATGATTGGATTAAAATGCGAAGTTAGTTTAGAAGTTGTGACTTTATGTAAAAGGAAGACTATTCATGTTAGTTTGTGATTCTTGTTGTGGATGAATGTTATTGGTTTGGTTGTTGTCGGTATTTGAGCCGAGTTGAATTCTCGGGGTGTCGTATTTATAGGGGAAGTGCTGCCGAAATTTCGGTAGCCAAATAGAAACCAAAGATTGAAATGTTAGCTTGCATGAATAGTAACTAGTAAGGATGACCATTTGCAGATTTTTGACGAAACGGGAAGTGAGTTTTGGAGAGCGTAGGAGGCGCAAAAGGTATGTAAAGCCTTCCTAATCCCTTCTTGGCATGACCTAAGTGTACTAGAATCGGATTTGAATCTCGAAAAGTGTTCTGTTCAGCGGAATCCGTGTTTGAAAATGCGCCATTTTCATTCAATAGAATTGAATCCTTTAAGCATGTTTTGATAGAAAGAATTATGTAAAGGTTCATAAGTTACCTAGAAAGTTATGGAACGTCCCTAAGCTCCATGTAGATGATTCGTAATCCTAATAAACATAATTCGAGCCCATCGCTTCGGTTGTCTCGAGAAGGACCCACAAATTCCGATTTTACCCTTTTATGCTTATGATTGGTTTTTGAGCGATTTCTAAGGAAACGTTTTAACTACTATTTCGGCTACTAAATGAAAATTGTTTTAAATATTTTCTTAAGTCTTATAAACTATTTTGGATTATGGAAACGATCATAGAAAGGTTATTTCTCCGTAATTCATTATGACATCCGATATTCGCCTAATATGATCCCGTCCGGTTCCATTGCTTGATTTGTTATTCGCTATGCTTCATCGAGTCTGCGGAAACCTATATGGTATTTTATTGCATTCGGTTTCTCACTACTCCACTCGTGGATGCCTCAATGTTTCCCCCACGAGCCCGGGCCGGGATATGTTCTCAAGCGTACTTTCTGCATTGTTCGCCGTGCTCGTGTGAGGGGGCGAGGTATTATACGTACATGGGTTGTGGTGTATGTTGTGCCATGTACGCTTTGTTATGATTATGTTCCGATATGGCCATCTGTTATGTTATGATCTGTTATGCTTGTGGCGCCAGCGTCGGGGGCGACCACACTCTGACCGCCGAGTCCCTAACGGGGCCGGCTTTGGCATATGTTTTCTGCATACACTATTTACGATTCCTGACATGTATTTTGATTATATACGCATTTTTGTTCATTCTCCGCACATTCTGTTCCGATTTTGATTTTGTTATTACAGTCTCTGCTTTACATATTCAGTACATTTTTCGTACTGACCCCCTTGCTTCGCGGGGGCTGTGTTTCATGCCCACAGGTACAGACGCACGCTTCGCAGATCCGCCCGCTTAGGTCATCTATCAGCTACTACAGCGCTCCTTTGTTCGGAGCTTACATTTTGTACGACCTTTTTCGATATGTATGTACATTCGGATTTCGGGGGTACGACGGGGCCCCGTCCCGTCATATGTTTATGTTTTCGATGCCGTAGAGGTACGTAGACATGTATAGTGGGTTCTGTATATGTTCTGTGCGTTCGTGTGCGTTGGGTATTGTATATATACTTTGTGACGGCCTGATCGGCCTTCGTGCGTCATACTCGCTTCTGTGCGTCCTCTGATAATATCTTTAATTATTATATATGTTTATTTTTCTATTACGCTTATGTGGGGTAAGGGTACGTATGAGTGTCCAACTCGGGCACGAGTCACGGCCTACGGGGTTGGGTCGTGACAATAACACATCAACACACATATCATATCATAAGTCATATCACAACATAACTCCATATACGGTAACCGGCCCTATGGCGAGGTCTCGGAAACCGCAACACAGCATACTGCCGAATTTATCATAAGGCGCACGATCACAAAACCGGCCCGAGATCCGGCGAATGATATCATAATAACATGCACGAGCAGAGTAGTGAGAGACTAATGCAATTTACCCGTAAAACCTTTGTAAAGACGTAGCATGGACATATGACGACAATTTTAGGCAAAGTATGTTTAAGTAATTGAGCAATATAGAATCGTCTCACCAAAGTGTTTCTACAATCGGATTCATAGTTCAAATACATATTAGAACGTACTCGAGTCATTAGAACATCATTCTTTAATAACTATAATCATACGCTAAAGTTTCTTTTCAACGTCATGCCAAATAAGTCAAATAGGACATTCGGAGGAGATCTTGGGGCTAGTGGGCCCACCTCGGTCAAGTCGAGGTGGCCTACGTAATTCTATAAACATTAGATCCTATGGAAGCATCCATGAAAGTTTCAGAGCAATCCGAGTTCGTTTGGGAAAGTTACGGGAGTTTTAACATCTTTCCAACAAACTTATGGAATATAGTTCAATTATCTTTGAATGAATAGTACCAAAAATCAAACTCGGATTTCCGTGAGCAGAATTGCCCCCGAGACTCGGATCCAAGCCTAATACACCTAAGACATGCCAAAAGAAGGAAAGGGTGAGCTTTACATACCTGACGTGCGTCTCACGCTCACTTAAACTCAAATCCCGTTTCACCCAGAATCTACAAATGGTCACATTTACCAATTGTGAGTTATAGATTCTAAGAATTCAACTTAAACTCATATTTGTCTACCGAAATTTCGCGGCATCTCCCCTATAAATTCAACGTCCCCGAGAATCACCTCGGCTCAAAATATCAACAACAACAGCCCAACAATACCATCAACATCAACAATTCATCACAACATACTTTATGACATCAATAGCCTTCTATTCTACATAGTTCAATAACTTCCATCCCAACTTCATACTATCAAACTAATATCAACATTTCCCATATCCATTATCTAATTCAAGATTATTCAAACATATTTCAATAGTATTCGAAACAATATCCATGAATTCAAGTATTCCCGCCGATTCCATATTCTATCCGGCACTTCTACAAATGCAACGAAACTACCAAATTGCATTGTTTTCCTTCCAAACTCATTAACAACGACTATAATTCACATCTAGAATCTTACTTCCATAATTATATAAAAATCATATGAAAATCACATAATTTCCCATAATAACATACAACCAATTTCAATGCCATTTCGAATCGTTCAAGACTTATTTACGTCGTAAGCGTCATAACGACGCACTAACACGCTAAATAAATTTCATTTCATCTCTCCCCTTCTTCAACATGGCACACGGCCACACACTCTCTCCACACACACACGCCATGCACGCACACACCACAATTCCATACTTCTCATTCAATTCTAATCATTATAACATACAAACTTGTCCCATAACATAAAAACATAGAAATCTTACCTTTTTCTTCAAATTTCAACTTCCCGCAAACGTGGTTCTTTCACTAAACCAATTGTACCACGTTGAAGAGCGTCTCGAGCTTGTTAAGAATTCAAGAAGAACAAGATTTTTGGATTGAAGTTGAAGACTTGGGATTTTTTTTTTTTCCACTTGGTTCGGCCAAATGGCCTTTAACTCTCACTCTCTCTTTTGTTTTGTTTTCTTGAAACTTCTAATGGATGAACACATATATAAATAAGCCCCCTTAATTAATTAGTCACATGATCATCATGTGACATGGGCTTGGGCCAAGCATGTTGGCCGGCCACCCCATCTCTTGGGCCTTAATTTTTCTTTTAATCTTTGTTGAGCCCAATTAGCTACAAATCTTATTTTGTAATTTCCGAAACCAATTTCCGAAATTCCAATTTTGCCCTTGGCCTCTCCGATGTCTTTGCGCCAATATTTTTTTCATGAACAACATAGACATATTAACTAAAAATCAAAATGTTGACTTATGACCTACAAGTCACATTTATTTCAAAATTTCCGAATAGGCGAAAACACGGGATATAACAGCATCCCTCATAGCCCTATCCTCCGCCCCTGGCTGAGGAGCTGGAGGCTCGGGTACTGGAACCCCGGGAGCTGGCGTGTCACGACCCAACCCCGTGGGCCATGACTAGTGCCCGAGCTAGACACCCGTACACACTCAGAACCCGAATCAGCATGCAAACAACTTATACATAAACAAAGGCAAGATGCTGTCTCAATCTGTCGCATATACATATATCGTACATAAGCCGGCAAGGCTGTCATAATATACACAACGTCCCAAAACATATGTACACACAGCCGACGAGGCTGCCAATGCCAACAGGGATGCCCAAACATAAATCATACGAACACAACCGAACAGTAACTAATCACAACCCGCATGCATGTCTACAGACCTCTAAGAATAACAACAGTATGACGGGACAGAGCCCCGCCGTACCCCTGAATAAACATATACATGTACAACAAAAGAGTCTGTACCAAAATATGGGCTCCGGAACAAGGGAGCACTCCAAGACAGCAGAGTGGATGTCCTAAACTGGCGGGTCACCAAAACGGTCGTCTGTACCTGCGGGCATGAAACGCAGCCCCCGAAGAAAGGGGGTCAGTACAAAATATGTACTGAGCATGTAAAGCATGGAATACAGTAAACAGAATCATACTGAGGTAAGAAGTATAGAAAATTAGTACGATAGCCAGAAAACCACGAGGCTCGCCTTTGAGCACAAATCATACATATCAATATCATATTCAATTCATCAAGGGACTTAGAAACATAGGAAAATCATCATCATGTACATATGCATATATATAGCGTGTCCCAGCCCTACAGTAAGGGACTCGGTGATTAAGGTCATCATACCATCATGTCGTTATCATATATATACCGTACCCGGCCCTCTAGTGAGGGACTCGGTAAATAGAATCATCAAATCATCATGTCATCATCATATCATGTCATCATATATACATATATATACCGTACCCGGCCCTCTAGTGAGGGACTCGGTGAAGTGATCATATACATACCGTACCCGGCCTACAGCGAGGGACTCGGTGGATAACGTACCCGGCCCTTTCGGGACTCGGTGGGGGGAGATCCTGTCTCCATCATGTATATCATACTCGGCCCATCCTGTGGGCTGGCGCCATCATCATATACATACCGTACCCGGCCCTCCAGGGAGAGACTCGGTGAATAATGTAGTGAACTGTGCACGAATACATACCCGGCCCGGGACTCGGTGAAAGATGTACCAACAACTCACACGAGCAGAGTAATGAGAAACCATATACATATAAGTCATCATTACCGACTCAACAGAAAGATCAAAACGAGACCTCATTTAAAAGCTAAACAATAGTCAAATCAAGTTTCCTCCGAAGATCACTCAGGAACATATCAAATAAAACTTTAGGAATCATAGGTACGTATCAAAACCATATGAAGTAGCTTATGGAAACCAAGAACATAATCGTCATTACAGACTCGATAAGTAAGTAAGTAATCGACGCTCGAGGGTCAAGACGATAGTCACATTAAGTTAAGTCGTTAGAATCAAACATAGAAAAGTCTCGGGGGCCCACGGACAAGTATCAAACCAATCCGAGCCCGCCTATGAAAGTTAAAATCATGATACGTCATAGAATCATTTGCGAACATATCAAAGCAATCCGGTTCCGTCTAAGAAAGTTACGGACATTTTCAACATGAAAATCCTTTTGGAACAAAACTCTTTATACAACATTTGTAATCCAATCATACAAAAGACGTAAGGACCATAGTCCGACTACATTAAGATTGCAAATATTAAGAAGTAAATAAGAATCATATACACGCTCGGACCTTAAGAATGGAGTTACCCCGAGGCTTGTATCATAGCCTACTTACAACTAAGACATGCCAAAAGAAGGAAGGGTTAGGCTTTACATACCTCGTCCGCTTCTTAAGCTAATCCAACTCAAATCTCGACTTTCCAAAATCTACAGTAACGTCATTAAATACCAAACATTAGCTATAGGTACCTAGGAATTCCATTCCAAATTAGCACTTTATCTACAAAAATTTGGGCAGCATTTCCCCTGTAAATTCAACAATCCCGAGAATTCAACTCGGCCAAATCATCCACAACAATGCCAACAATCATTCTAACAACATCAATAATCGATTCAAAATGCATTCTAACGTTAGTAACTCTTTTCTACATACTTTGACACATTGCATTTACATTAATTCAACTACATACAATCAAGCCAACGCCATTGCTCACACGTCCAATTACTAATCCCAAAACCATCCAAACAAGATTCAAGAACACTTCAAACAATCCGCACAATATTCAAAACAACCTAGCCAAAATACAATGTCATCCGAAATCCTCCCAAACCCAAGAACAACCACAACAACACATTCCTCTCTCCCAAATTCATGAACTACACCAACAATCTACACATTAACAATGTCATGATCATAATTATAAAATCTACATAAGAATCACGTTAACTTCCAAATCAGCCCACAACAATTACAACTTCAACTTGATTCATTAAACTTTCATTATCATCATAGATTCCACAACAACAACAACCAAAAATACTAAATAAAATTAGTTCAACATGCCTACACCAAATCAGCCCATATTCGGCCACAACATCAACATACAAATTCCATAATTTTCATCCATTTCCACACACTACAACAACACCCAAACATGCTAAATACAATTAATTCACCACTCCTACACAACATCACATATACACGGCCAAGCATCAACATACACGGTTCAACATCAACATCCATATTTTCATGAATTTCATTCATTTCTACATACTACAACATACACAAACCATCCATAACATGTAAAAGAGAAGATTAAACCTTACCTTCTTCACCCAACTTCTTCACTCGGCTAGGGTGGTGTTTTGGAAGAACAAATGTTTTGCTTGCTTCAACAACTATCTCACGTTAAAGAGGACCTTCCAATTGGTTGATTAGCTAGAAGAAAATATTTTTTTGATGAAGATTTTTGGACTTCAATTTTTGGGTTCCTTGGCCGAATGGTCCCATTTTTGTTCTCCAAGTTTCTTGAATTTTCTAAGGGGTGGAAGATGATGAAAATGATTAATTTGGTCATCTAATATCACATATAAAACTCATCCATGTGGCCTATGGCCCACTTCCCTTGGACGGCCACTTGGCCATTTTATTTCATGAAATTTAACTTTCCAAAATTAACTTTTAACCCCAAATTTTTCCTTAATATTCCATGCCAATAAAATTACAAGCAACTTATGTCTTCAAACAAAATCGTGGTTAAAGCCTCTACCTCGTATGCCGAAATAGTCTTGTCCTTAACTTTTCATGGTTAGCTCGGATTACCCCAATGTACAAAATACGGGATATAACATCCTTCCCCCCTTTAGAACATTCGTCCTCGAATGTTAAACTAGTCTCATAAGGTCTCGTGAGGATCTCAAGGGGGTTCCCTTTATTACCATAGTATGCAGTTTCATCTACCAATCATATTTTTTTTCTTCACCTTCCCAAATCATTCTATAATCTCCCTTTACTCCACTTGTAACGTTTTAGGCACATTGTCTCGTATCATTTCTTTATCTCTAATTCGAACTCTTCTATTGTCCCTTTGCTCAGATCTTGCTCTCAACTTCCGGTCACCCATCATGTTGCAATCTTTACAAGAATATGCGAAGGTGCTCAAATTAGCCCAAAAATACCTTAGCGTGGCTTCACTAATCCTTATGTTTTACTTTTCCTTCGCCTCTCTTCTCTTACAACCTGCATCAAAATAGATCTTTGGTCCAACCATAGCCATGTCCTGCTTGTTCTCAGTACTAACTTCATCTCGGTAATTTAGCTTAAACCCTCTTTACATCTTTCCTTAATGCACCCAGAATATGATCACCGTATTGTTATTACTGAATCCAAACTGTTCTCATTAAGTATTCGCTTGTAGCCTATCCTGTCATACCCTTTTCCCTTCCTCTATTCACTCTTTTGAAATTCTCACTTCCTACTACAGGAGGTTTTCTATTTCTCTCCCTTACTACTCATAAGTCGCAGTATCATTAACGAACAACCCTATTGCCCACATCTTAGCTTCTAATTCAGCACGGCAGTGTTACCTTTCACAATGTCTCTATCTTGCACTTGCGTCTTTCGCATCCACTTCCCCCCTTTAAGGGGTGTACTTATACTATTACCCAATTATACTTTGCCCTATGTCCGCATTCCGATCCCAATTAAGCGGCGCTTCCTTTCTTTTCCAAATATCATTGTGTTAGAACTTCCCAAACTTAACCTGTAATGAAGACAGCATTAGTTTACCTTGTGACATTTGTGCCATTTGTTTTTCTTTTCACTTAAACTTCATTACCCTGTCCGATTAATGCCTTCCATACCGCCACGTTGGTTGCCGGAATACACATATCCGCTGATATAGCCATATGCGGGATATCATATACATACGTATACATATAATTACTACCATCTCGCTTACAACATATTTCCAAATACTATTCCAACTCACCTTAATTCTAAAGCTGTGATGCACCTTCTTTCTCTTCACCGGTCTAATCCGCCTCGACCTACGCGACCTCTTAAGGTTTCCGCCCACTCTGTACATTCTAGTTTCCCTTAGACTACTCTAACTTCCCATTTGGCTCTCCTGTGTCTGACCTTTTAGGATTTTTAGTAAACTTCCCAGGGGGTCACCCATCCTAAAATTTCTCTCACTCTAGCACGCTTAACCTTGAAACTCCGGTGAAATACGATGCTTTCATACTAGTATGGTAGCGTCCACTTCACCGCATGGCCTTCATCACATAATCTGGAGTAAATTGAAGTCTTAACAGATGTCGAAACGTTCTCATAGCACATCTCCCTCCGAATTAGAAAGGGTTTCTTCTTCTTCTGACTCCACAATTACTATTTCAGCCCTTTTTCAATCCTAAATATTTACTTTGCACCTATGGGTACGACTACTTTCCGTCTTAGACTTTCAAATTCCCAATGGTGGTGAACACACCTTAATCGCTGTTACTTATAAATACTTACTTATCGGCCTTTGGATTTCTACTTACCGCTATTAAATAACACTTACACAGCAAATACACATACATAAAAATATTCCAATAAGGACTCATATACCTGTATCCACATTTGGTGACGCCTCCTGCTCCTGTCTACTCGCCAAGGCATACATGCGGTTCGAAGGACCGCTAGAACTGGAGGCTCCGCCGCGGCCTCTACCACGGCCTGCTGGTGCCGGCATACCCTGCCCCATAGGGCGCATAACTGCAGAAGAAGATGAACCGGCAACTGACCCAGTAGGCCGAGCTGCCCCACCTGGACCATCCCTATATGGACACTCCCTCATAATATGGCCTGGACGGCCACAAGAATAACATGCATCAGTAGCGAAACGACACTCCCCAAAATGAGGCCTACCACAACGAGAACACCGAGGCAAGGGTGGCCTCGACTGACCCGAACTCCTATGCATCTGTGAACCTGAAGCCCTGGAGCTCTGACCGGCTCCTGAATGCCCCGCGTCAAATCTCCTACCCGGAACCGTGGGTGCACTCCGTCCGGCCGAGAAGAATACCCGATTATACCGTTGAGGTTTCCCGCCCTCGAAACTCCCCAGAATAACCAGTCGATCTAGCCCTCTTGGGCTGGCCCCTGTCATGATCTCTATCGGGCTGACGCCCTCTGTGTCGATCCTCCATCCCCTGTGCATAGGCCTGCACTCGAGCAATATCCATACCGGGCTGGGAAGCCATCACCAGACAGCTATCAACTAAGTAACGATCCAGCCCCATCACATATCGATGCATCCGGTCAGTCATATCAGCTACCATAGCGGGCGCATATCTGGCTAATGAATCAAACTCGAGACTATAATCTCGGACACTCCTGCCATTCTGCCTCAGACGTAGAAATCTATCAACTCTGGCCCGTCTCATCTCCGGAGGTGGAAAGTGGCCCAGAAAGGCCCTCACAAACTCGTCCCATACTGCTGGAGGAGCATCCTCGCCCCTAGACAACTCCCACAACTCATACCTATTAACGGCTACATCACGCAACCGGTATGAAGCCAGCTCGACAGACTCAGTCTCAGAAGCTCTAATCACCCTCAGTGTGCGCTGCATCTGTCGAATAAACTCCTGGGGGTCCTCCTCGGGCTTTGACCCGTAGAACTCTGGAGGATTACAAGTCCAGAAATCACGGGTCCTCAGACTATCATATCTGTCGGCATGGTCACCCCCTAATCCGTGCCTGCGAGCCTGCCCCGCCACTATTCTGGTCAGCAACTAAACAGCCTTTCTCATAGCCCTATCCTCCGCCCCTGTCTGAGGAGCTGGAGGCTCGGCATCGGGACTCGGAGAGCTGGCGTGGGAGCCGCCCGACCAAGTACTGCCATCGCTCCAAGTCCCTCTGATAGCGGCAGTGTAGCAGAACTGGCTGACGGGGGCACAACCTCGGGCACAGGCTGAGCACGGGCCTTGGTAACTCTCCGGGCCTGGCTAGTCTCTCCAGCTGCTACTGACTTGCCCTTCTGGACAGCCGTCGCCTTCCTTGGAGGCATCGCTGAAAACACAACAATTCGTTAAGGAGGAGTCATCCTGATAATACTGTCACGACCCAACCCCGTAGGCCGTGACTAGTGCCCGAGCTGGGCACCCAAACACATCCATTAATCCGAATCACATACAGATGACTTATATGTATACAAATATCAGATGCTGTCTCAAACTGTCTCAAACACAAACATATATATCACAGAAGCCGGCAAAGGCTATCATATGGCGCAACGGCCCAAAATATATACAAATGCAAGCCGACAAGGCTGTCACGGCGAATGGGATCGCCCAGAACATATAACATACGAACACACCTGTACAGAAATAACCATAACCCACATACATATCTACAGACCTCTAAACAGAACAACAGAATCATATGACGGGACAGGGCCCCGCCGTACCCCTGAATCAGCAAATACATATGCAACGGAAGAACATATATACCAAAATGTAGGCTCCGGAATGAAGGGAGCACTCCACATGACAGAATAGGTGTCCTAGACGGCGGATCACCGAGCGTGCGTCCGTACTGCGGCATGAAACGCGACCCTCGAAGAAAGGGGTCGGTACGGAATATGTACCGAGTATAAAAGCGAAGATACGAAGAAATGAACCGAGTCATAATCGAAATGTATACGTAAAATAAGTGCAAGATATCAAAATACCAAAATGTTTACTTTTAAAATACAAATCATGCATGGGGCTCGTAAAATATGGTCGCCGCCCGTCAATGGCGCCATAACACATCATACTCCGAAGATTTCATATCTCCGAAACCCGACATATCACATATCACATATACACGGTATCCGGCCCTATAGCGGAGGGCTCGGCGAACCGGACACATTATAACACCAAATATACACGGTACCCGGCCCTATAGCAGAGGGGCTCGGCGAACCGGACACATCATACTCCAGAATATCACATAGTGCACACGATAACATAACCGGCCCGGGACTCGGCGAAAGATGCAATAACCATTTGCACGAGCAGAGTCATGAGTAACCATATGCATAAAATCGTTATCATAGACTCAAAAGATAAGTAAACTAACCATACTTGAAGTCGGGATAATAGTCATACCATGTTCTTTCAAAAGTCATCAGAAATATATAAAGGAAAGTCGCGGGACCCACGGACGGGCGTCAACCCAAGCCGGGCCCGCCTATGGAAAACATAGTCATCATATGCCATAAAATCTTCTACGAACATATCGAGGCGATCCGGTTCTGTCTACGAAAGTTACGGCCCTTTTTCCGACGTAGAACTTTTTAAGAACAAACTTTTTATGCAACATTTGAAAACCAATTATTCCAAAGACATAAGGGCCATTATTTCATCACATTACGAATGTCAAAGATAAAATGAAAATAAGAATCGTAGGCATACTCGGATCGCAAGAATAGAATTTTCTCGAGGCTCGTGTCATAGCCTACTTACAACTAAGGCATGCCAAAAGAAGGAAGGGTTAAGCTTTACATACCTCGTTCGCTCTCAAAGTTAATCCAAACCAAACCTATGTCTCGGACTCCCCAAGATCTACATAACATCAATAAATACCAATGTTAACTATAGGCATTTAGGAGTTCATTTTCAAACTAGCACATAATTCTACGAAAATTTAGGCAGCATTTCCCCTGTAAATGCAACAACCCCGAGAATTTAACTAGGCGTATTCATCAACAACAACACTAACAACCAAACTAGCTGTCACGACCCAACCCCGTAGGCCGTGACTAGTGCCCGAGCTGGGCACCCAAACACATTCATTAATCCGAATCACATACAGATGACTTATACGTACACAAATATCAGACGCTGTCTCAAACTGTATCAACACAGACGTATATATATCACAGGAGCCGGCAAGGCAATCATATGGCGCAACGACCCAAAATATATATAAATGCAAGCCGACAAGGCTGCCACGGCGAATGGGATCGCCCAGAACATATAACATACGAACACACCTGTACGGAATAGGCACAACTCACATATACGTCTACAGACCTCTAAACAGAACAACAAAATCATATAACGGGACAGGGCCCCGCCGTACCCCTGACCAAACAAATACATATGCAACGGACGAATATATACCAAAATGTGGGCTCGAATAAAGGAGCACTCCAACGACAGAATAGGTGTCTAGACCGGCGGATCACCGAACCGTGCGTACGTACCGCGGGCATGAAAACGCAGCCCCCGAAGACAAGGGTCGGTCGAAATATGTACCGAGTATGCAAAAGAAGATACGAAACGTAACCGAGTCATAATCGAAACAGAAGTACAGAAAGTAGGCATAATAACAAAAATACCAAAGCGCTTGCAGCTGACATACAAATCATACATATGAGGTACAGAAGGCAAATATAATTATCATCATATACATACCGTAACATATCATAACATCATAACCGATCATATGAGATGCCCTTAACCGATGTGGGATTCGCCTAAACCAATGTGGGATTCGCCTAAACCAATGTGGAATTTGCCTCATCATTGGGTTTGCCCCACCATTGGGTTTGCCCCACCACCGGCTCTGATATCAACTGATCATACTCCAGAATACATATATACATTACATAACGTGTCTCGGCCCTCCAGTGAGGGGACTCGAAACGTAATCATCATATCATCATATCGTACTTCGTATCACATCATACTTGAGAATACAAGATAGTGCGCACGATAACATAACCGGCTCCGGAATCGGCGAAAAATGTAACAATGTATCGCACGAGCGGAATCGTGAGTAACCAAATACAGTTTAAAACATTTTCAAGGACTCAATAGGTTAATCAAAACGAACCATCATTTAAAAGCCAAAACAATAGTCAAATCAAGTTTCCTCCGAACGTCACTCGGGAACAGATCAAACAGAACTTTAGAAGTCATAGATACGTATCAAAATCGTATGCATAAAATCCTCATCTCAGACTTAACAGATAAGTAAGTAACCATACTCGGGGGTCGGGATGATAAGCATCTTAAGTCCTGTCACAAAATCGTTGGAACTACACAAAGGAAAGTCGTGGGA